>NC_091120.1:202912271-203212271 GCF_040183065.1 Periplaneta americana
GTCTAGTATATAGAGTGACGAAACTCAATACGTAGTAAATATGCTTCCATAGATAGTTGCTAACCACTAGGATCGCTAATATCGCCTAATTACAGACAATGCGAAATAGTACCTGCACAGTCTATTGTTCCTAGCACTCTCACAACTCAAGCTTCGTGACTGTATATACTAGACTGGTAATAGCTTGCAACTGTACTTCCATCTAGCGGTCGTTACCGAAAATGCCTTTTCGACAGTGGATGTTTTCTTTTTATGTTGCCATTTCACAACATGGGAATGACCAATCTCATATACAGGGTGATTCACGAGGGTTTACCGTGACTTACGGAGCTTATTTCGGAAGACATTCTGAGCAAAAAAGTCGTATAAACATTTGTACTAATCTTAATATTTTCAGAATTACACTCATTGCAAGTTGTTTGTAAAGTACCATTATTCTTTAGTTTTAGGAATAAAAGAATATTACAGATAAAGAATGAACTATTCAGGAGTATCATTTCTTTAATCAGCTAGTATTTTGAAGCTAAAAATATGTTGCGAATTGCATAGTTGCTATGTACAATTTTTTTTTCTAATTTTTAACTACAAAATCACATTTTCTTTACCCATTTATCGAACAATTGTTACAAATCACGCCACTTTTGAAAATTCTTTAAGACTGTACATTAGGATGCATAATTAAACTGTAAAGAATCAAGTTCCTGAAGTTGTATGATTTGTAACAATTTTTGTGATAAGTGCGTAAGATTAATGTAATTTTTAGTTACAAATTGAAAAATAAAATCTGTACAAAGCAATTACTAATACATTTTTAGCTTCACAACACTAGTCAAAGGAATGATACTTCTGAATGTTCATTCTCTATTTGTAATATTCTTTTACCCTTAGGGGGAGGCAGAGGTGAATATTTCAAAATCCACAAAATTTATCCGATTTGTTTGAAATTGATCATGAATACTAAGTATGTTATTAGTAATGGACATACCAAGTTTCAACTTTCTAAGTACAATAGTTCTGTAAATATTAATAATTTTATAAAACTTTATATCGTTTGATATAAAATGCTCCATGCACCATATTGTAAGAAATTTTCAATATTTCTTTTTATTTATATGTTCAGAGAAGGTATATAAATAATGCTAAGTATTAGTTTATTACGGGAATAATATAGTAATACAGTTATCTTGGTTTTAATTTCATACTTTTAAAGAGCACAAAATCGAAAACTAACATCGGAATATGAAAATAAAGATAATAAAAATGGAAAAAACCAAATTTTCTTCAGTTTTGTTCAAAATTTCACCTCTGCCTCCCCTTAAAACTAAAGAAAAAAAGTATTTTACTAACAACTTCAAATTAGTGTGACTTTGAAAATATTGAGATTGGGACATATTTTATATATGACATTTTTTGCTCAGAATGTCTTCAGAAATAAGCTCCGTAAGTGACGGTAAATCCTTGTGAATCACCCTGTATGTGATAAGGGGTATTACATCATAAGCATGCAAATACGAAAATTGTGAGTGAAAGAAATATAATGATCTTCCTGTAATTATTGCAAGCCTTCACGAATTTGAGTTTGGGAAAATGGCCGGGAACTGTCCAGAATATCTGAAGTCTGTGCAAAGTTTTACCAAGTTGCTGAGAAATATAAATGTGTAGCTCTGACGCGAAACGCTGAGACTTTGATTTCGTGCAGGTTCCGAGACATTTCTGTTGAGGCAGATTTTTACCTCGCTTCCCAATTGCTTCGTTACCGCCTCATAATTTTATCAGCTCATCCTTGATGTAGGGAAGAAATTAATTTCCGTTCCTTGTCTCAGAATGCAGCCGAGATGGCAGACAACACTTGTCCGACCACCTGCTGACAGACAATCGCACATAAAGTGAGCTGAACTGTTTTTGTGAATTGATGCTGTCGGTGGTGTGGAGCTGTTTTCAAGGGAAGAGCAGGTTTCCCGAGTTGCGATGTTTCACTTTGGCCACCCCTGCCGTTCCACCCCTCATTCCTGCGGCATGCCACAAGTACTTCCGCAAGCCAATCAGACCTGCTTGCCTGTGATGTCTGTCCATCCGTCTATCCTTTCTTTATTCATTTCTTCTTTCCTTTCATTTTTTTACAATTTTTTTTATTAATTTCTTCTTTCCTTTCATTATTTTATCCTTAGTTTACTTTATTGATTTCTTCTTTCCTTCCACTATTTCATTCTTTTTTATTGATTTCTTCTTTCCACTATTTTACTCTTTTTTTCTTTCTTTATTGATTTCTTCTTTCCTTCCATTATTTTACTCTTTTTTCTTTCTTTATTGATTTCTTCTTTCCTTCCATTACTTTACTCTTTTCTTTCTTTATTGATTTCTTCTTTCCTTCCATTATTTTACTCTTTTTCTTTCTTTATTGATTTCTTCTTTCCTTCCATTACTTTACTCTTTTTTCTTTCTTTATTGATTTCTTCTTTCCTTCCATTACTTTACTCTTTTTTCTTTCTTTATTGATTTCTTCTTTCCTTCCATTACTTTACTCTTTTTTCTTTCTTTATTGATTTCTTCTTTCCTTCCATTACTTTACTCTTTTTTCTTTCTTTATTGATTTCTTCTTTCCTTCCATTACTTTACTCTTTTTTCTTTCTTTATTGATTTCTTCTTTCCTTCCATTATTTTACTCTTTTTTCTTTCTTTATTGATTTCTTCTTTCCTTCCATTACTTTACTCTTTTTTCTTTCTTTATTGATTTCTTCTTTCCTTTCATTATTTTACTCTTTTTTCTTTCTTTATTGATTTCTTCTTCCCTTCCATTACTTTACTCTTTTTTCTTTCTTTATTGATTTCTTCTTTCCTTCCATTACTTTACTCTTTCTTCTTTCTTTATTGATTTCTTCTTTCCTTCCATTACTTTACTCTTTTTTCTTTCTTTATTGATTTCTTCTTTCCTTCCATTACTTTACTCTTTTTTCTTTCTTTATTGATTTCTTCTTTCCTTCCATTATTTTACTCCTTTTTCTTTCTTTATTGATTTCTTCTTTCCTTCCATTATTTTACTCTTTTTTCTTTCTTTATTGATTTCTTCTTTCCTTCCATTACTTTACTCTTTTTTCTTTCTTTATTGATTTCTTCTTTCCTTTCATTATTTTACTCTTTTTTCGTTCTTTATTGATTTCTTCTTTCCTTCCATTACTTTACTCTTTTTTCGTTCTTTATTGATTTCTTCTTTCCTTCCATTATTTTACTCTTTTTTTCTTTCTTTATTGATGTCTTCTTTCCTTCCATTACTTAACTCTTTTTTCTTTCTTTATTGATTTCTTCTTTCCTTTCATTATTTTACTCTTTTTTCTTTCTTTATTGATTTCTTCTTTCCTTCCATTATTTTACTCTTTTTTTCGTTCTTTATTGATTTCTTCTTTCCTTCCATTATTTTACTCTTTTTTCCTTCTTTATTGATTTCTTCTTTCCTTCCATTATTTTACTCTTTTTTCGTTCTTTATTGATTTCTTCTTTTCTTCCATTATTTTACTCTTTTTTCCTTCTTTATTGATTTCTTTCCTTCCATTATTTTACTCTTTTTTCTTTCTTTATTGATTTCTTTCCTTCCATTATTTTACTCTTTTTTCCTTCTTTATTGATTTCTTTCCTTCCATTATTTTACTCTTTCTTTCTTTATTGATTTCTTTCCTTCCATTATTTTACTCTTTTTTCGTTCTTTATTGATTTCTTCTTTCCTTCCATTATTTTACTCTTTTTTCTTTCTTTATTGATTTCTTTCCTTCCATTATTTTACTCTTTTCCTTCTTTATTGATTTCTTTCCTTCCATTATTTTACTCTTTTTTCTTTCTTTATTGATTTCTTTCCTTCCATTATTTTACTCTTTTTTCCTTCTTTATTGATTTCTTCTTTCCTTACATTTTTTTACTCTTTTTCCCTTCTTTATTGATTTCTTCTTTCCTTCCATTATTTTATTCTTTTTTCATTCTTTATTGATTTCTTCTTTCCTTCCATTATTTTATTCTTTTTTCATTCTTCATTGATTTCTTCTTTCCTTTTATTTTATCCTTCCTTTCTTAAGTGATTTCTTGTTTGTTTCTTTATTGTATCCATTCATTCATCATTCATTCATTCATTCATCATTCATTCATTCATTCATCATTCATTCATTTTCTTCTTTGTTTGATTACATAGTTTCCTTGTCACTACCCCACTGTTCTCTTCCCTCTCCCGCAGTTTCTCTTCTCTTCTTGTCTACCTATCAGCCGCTCCTCTTTCTCGGACGCAGCTCCTCTCTTCCTGCTGATCACAGGCGTGGTTGCCGGCCTTGCTGTGTCAGGTGCGGGTCGCCAAGGTGACCGGCTGACTGGCTGGCTGTCTAACAGGCAAGGGGAAGTAAATCCAGTTTGTTCTTATTGCTCTTGCCATAGGTCTGACAAGAAAACTGAAGATTTGGCCCGGCCTCCTGGACCTAGCAGTGCATTACAAGTAGGAAATGTCACTTGACGGTCGTGGGTTTTAAAAATAACTTAAATTGTGTAAGTAAACAAAATCCAAAAATGTTAATGAAGTCTTAAGTTGTTTAAATACATATTTAATTCACTCCATTAAGGTTTATCACACTTTTAAACTAACTCTCTGAAAATGCCCCACCTTGTAAATTTATGCTTATTTTTGGCTACATTGTCATAACCAGTTTCTATTGAAGTTTACATTCCTTGTATAAAGCGCTCAGTAACTAATAATAATAATAATAATAATAATAATAATAATAATGATGATAATGATAATAATAACTATGTTGATAATAATAATAATAATTATTATAATTATTATAATTATTATTTTTATTATTATTATTATTATTATTATTATTATTATTATTATTATTATTATTACTACCTTCTAACACTATTCCGTTTGTATCTGAGCGTCATATTGGTTTTGTACTTCATAGCAATCGTAGTATTCCCGAGCAATAGGTTTGTTGAACGCGCTCCCACAATGCATATGTTAATCCGGAAGTGGCTGCGCAGCTGCTTCCGGGGTGAGTTCAGAAATAGCCGCATTCCACCCCATGCTGACGGGGTGTCTTGCAGGGCTTCCCGCAGACTGGCTTCCCTTGTCCTGGAATGCAATGACGCTAATGCCATTTGTGTGGATCACGTTGTGTTGGGTCTGAACACACGGCGCGTGGAGAATACAAGGCTTTGCCACACAGAATGCGGGCTAACGCAGCGGGCAGGACGTTGCAGAAAAACGCAGCAGACTGCGATCAAAGACGTCACACACACGTACAGCGATATACTAGTGCGTGCGGACGGTACGAAATCTATGATAACATAGAGTGGATTCTGCTTTCTCAAACACTAAGTAACCGCAGAGCAAACAGTGCTGCTTTGGAAGTTCGACAACATTTTGTCAATTATTTCAATAATGATTCATTATAAAAATATTTATACATAGTAGATTCCTGCTTCAATTATTCTGTAAATTACTTATTAATTATTAGATTTCTATCTCTTACTATGATTATGTGAATTACTTAATAATAATTAATTCTTAGATTTCTGCTTCTATTATTATGTAAATTATTTATTACCTTAATACCTTACTCTATGCCGATGATCAAGTCATAATTTCCAATTCAGAGGATAATTTACAAAGAGGATTGTATACATTAAATGAAATATTAAAAGATTTTGGGATGGAAATTTCAGCACAAAAATCAAAAGTAATGGCATTTTTAGGACAAGACCCAGTCAGAAGTAAGATAATACACAATAACCAATGCCTCGAACAAGTGCAAAATTTCAATTATCTGGGTTGTGAAATATCTTATCAAAATGAAAAAGATGTGAACAAGAAAATTACCAAATTTACACAAATTCTAGGAATAATAAACAATGCATTAAAAGCTAAATTAGTACAAAAATCTACAAGAATAAAAATATATAATACACTAGCATTACCCACCCTTCTATACGGAAGCGAGATTTGGTCATTAAAGAAAAAAGACGTGAACAGAATCAAAGCAACGGAAATGAAATTTTTCAGGAGGACAGCAGGATATACTCTTTTAGACCGAAAAAGGAATGAAGAAATTTTAGAACAATTAGAAGTAGAGTCAGTAGAACAAAAAATCAGCAGATACAAATTCAATTGGCTAGATCATGTAAGAAGAATGGAAAATTCAAGAATCCCAAAAATTATGATGCAATATAAACCTAGAGGACATCGTCGACCAGGAAGACCGTTAAGAAGACTGCTAGATGGGGCCGAAACAGGTCTACAGAGGCCTTATTTCTTGAAGGATGATGATGATGATGATGATTTATTACGCCTAATTCTTAGATTTCTACTCCTTTTATTAGTATGTAGGCTAAATGTCTTATTAATTTTACTGGATTCCTATTTTCTGTGTTACGTAAATTACGTAATATCGACATAAATAAAACTATGTTGAAATACAAAGTATATAATACACTTACCTTCTAACTTCAAGACAAATCCTATTTCCTTCCATTTCTCCGCCTTCTTCACAACGTTTTTGTACTCCAGATGTCCGGGATCGTACAAAAATTTATATTTCCGTACCTCTTCTATGAGTTTTTCAGTCTCCATGTTCCTACTAGAACGCAGAACGCAACGGGCAACAGACTCGAAACACAAACTGAAACTAGCCCGCTGCGTCCTCCTCCAGCCCGCTGCGTTAGAACGGCGCGTGTGTGACGGGGATGCTGCAATATTGTGTAAAACAGTTCAGCGTCCTTCCCGCTGCGTGCTAGGATCGCAGGACGCTGCGGTAGCCCGCATTCTGTGTGGCAAGACCTTACGTCTGCATTGCGATTGCTGGAAGGCGTGCACAGAATGCGCTGTCGGATTGCGAAGGTTAAATTTCGCGGAATAAATGCTTGGATTTGTGAGCATTGTAAGAGCAAAAAATAATCTGAAAAATACACGAGAACTCTCCCTTGCGAAGGATATTGAGAATTGGAGAAAGAATTTATAACAGCTCCCAGCCATAGACCATTTGTGTCACTTCGCGTTGTCCCATTTCTATGAACTTGGCAAAATTTTGCTGCTAAGGTGCAGTGTAAAATATCGTATTTATCCTGGGTTACAAGAAACCAAATAGTTCTTCTAACACAACGTAACAAATCTTTAAAGCTAGTGGAGCACTAAATTACCCATATAGAGCGTTTGGGCTATTCCATCTCAAATCGACCGAAATATAGAGAAAATTGACTTTGCAATTTTTAAATACAATGAAACTTTTTCTGTCCGTAGACAGCTATGATACAATGCTTTGTGAAAAGTTTGAGGCATCAGAACTTCATAGTGTTTAAATTAAAAGTATTTAAATTTATCGTATTTTCATAAAATTAGCAACTTTAAACTGTTGTGGCTCCGAAACCCTTTCACCCAATGATCAAAATCATGGTTTATTTTGATGCTGGGAAATTAAAGTTTATATTGACATGTAAACAGATTTTCTTACTTCTTATGGAAATGGAGAAATTTAGATTTTTCTTCATTAAGACGCCTTTCACCACGAAAAAATATTTTAAAAATATAAGGTTAGATTCCGCATTGAAAGTACAAATAAACACATATTTTTTACTGGTGCATCGTTGATAAGAAAGTATTGAAAATATCAAATAAAGAAAATAAATAGTACGCGCGTGAACTAACCAGCTGACTGTAGATAGTCGAGACAAGCAAGGCCAGGAGACAAACACGTGATGTTTCGTCTAGCAGTCATGGCTGGGCTAGCTTTATCACAAGTTTTCATAAACACAGGAGTAAAATGACGCCCAATGCTCGGCCAGTGCGTGCGGTACTGCGCCGTTCAAGTCTAGGCGTGTGAAAATAATTTATTTAATACCGTCGAAACTTATTGCCGAGCCACTGTCTTAATAATGCAAGGTTTTTTCTCAATATTTTTTTACATATTTACAAATTGGCAAAAAGCCTAAAATCAAGTAAAATCAGATTATCTGTCTCTCTGTATACAATAAAAATAAGGATTACTTCTTAACATAACCTACTAAATTTCAGCTTCAAAATGAGCTCCCGTTGAATGCTCTATAGTAAATGGTTCCAGAGTTCTGAGCGCTGAAAGAGGCTTGTTTTTTTTTTATAAAATACACTAAATTTGTCGCTCCCTAGTACGAAAAGCGTTTGACTTTCGATAGCATATTTTTGAAAATGCACTCCCCTCAGCACCTTGTATAAATAGGGAAAAAATTAGAGTATTAAAAACTGCGAGGTTTTTTACTGATCGATTTCATATGGAATAACCCGTTTACATTTAAGTGAATGTTAATAAATATACTTACGTTATTCAATTATCTGTGTTTCTAGCGAGTAAACGTCGCTGACTTCGATGTCATAGATATCACCATAAATTTTCAGTCACTGTCGGAAAATAATGAAAAAAAAGTTAGGCTAGTTTTTGTGGAAAGACTAGAAGAGCTTTCATCGAAAATCTTGTTACTTTTTTTGACGTCAGATGTTTTTACTGAACCTACAAGGAGGGAGAAAATTGTAACGTTTCGACAAGAAAGATTTTTCTGTAAACGATGACGTCATTCGTAGTACACTGGCGTTCAAAGATAACTGACCTCCAATTTCCTGGTCGTGTAAGCCAACATTCTAACCACGGGATGTCACCAAAGATTATAACAAATTGACAAACTTTGAAATAGTTCCGCTAGTTCTCGATAGATGTCCCTATTATTGGGACGGCTAAAAAGTGTCGGGGAAAATGATGATGTAGATTAAATATAAATTATTCACATAAATTCGCAGTATCAGCGTTTTCCCGCCAAACCTAGTGGTTTTTACAATCATTAGAGGGGGGATGAAATTTTGAGTTCTATAATGCGGGTATATTTATGTCCTATTGGCGACTCTGACTGTTGTCTTCGCCGTCTGTTTATAGATGTAATAATAACCTGGCTACAGGGATAGGCACTTCCAATAATAACGATGCCATTGATTAACAATTAATGTTTTTTATATTTCTATACTTTTCATTACAGTTATTTATAACTTTATACAAGTGGGCCGTGTTAAAACCGGTTGGTGTAAAAGCTTAAAGAAATAAAACTTAATTTAAATTTAATAAACAATTATTTATACATAAATGAGTCGATTAATAAATGCGGGGAGTATGAACACAGAAGTAGTCAATTTAACGTAGTCTATTTGTAAGGTACTTAACTATGGTATTAATTTCCTAACGAATCCAATTCTCTGTAATAACATGTTATTCATTACAATTTCAAACAGCTCATTGTCGTCATATTGATGTGTGAACCGTTTCGACTATCGATTGCATTGTTGTCTGCAGGTAGACTAGGCCTCGTGGAATGAGGAAGCGATCATGAAGTAGTTAACGAGAAGGCTCCGCCTTGTTTAATTTAAATGCGGGGAGTAGAAAGTCAGTTGAAAATAAATATAAAACTTTTATTTTAATTTTAAAACGATAACAGTCAAAAACGACATAAACGTTTCACTCGGTTATAGATATTCAATAAGTTCTCTGCCACTCATTTGTTCCTTGTTACTTGAATTCGAATATATGCGTTTCACGTATCATTGACATTTCCCAAAAATCTATTGTCAATTGTTTTACAAGAACTCAATCTCAATCTCGGTTATCAGGCCGAAAAAGCCGTAAGAAAAACACAGATTTATTACTATAATTATGCAAATTATGAGGGTCATACATAGCAAAAACTGAAGCCAGTGTCGAGTTTCCAGAGGTTAGCGGTAGATGCGATGTGTCAATGATTTACACAGATCACACAACAGACAAGGTCCCGCACTTGAAATGGTTATAGTGGGCCTTGACGGCTGGATCTCTCGGCTCTATCCTATTGCCAACTGAACCAGTATGAACAAGGAGCTACAAATGTTGAAAATATGCTGCGTCTAGTGGATTTGCACCGAGTTTCACATTTACTAAGGAATTCTAGAGTATATTTACCCGCGAGTTACTGATTTTAACTCATTTTTCGTTCGTACACAAGAATCTGCTTTTGTTTTGTTCTTTTACAACATAACAAGGTCGACGCCAGGTGAAATTTATGGTTGTTGATAGGTGCACGGGAAGTCTGGAGCGCTTAAGTGTGTAAACAGGAAACTTTGCACTAGGACACTAGGTCGTACAAATATTTACAGATTGCACCATTTTCTCCGCTCTCGCTTGAAACTGGTCGTAAGTTATTGGTAGCATCCTGTAACTGGTAGAAGTTTGAACGGAATGTGTGCTTTGAAAAAAAATTATTATTATTATTATTATTATTATTATTATTATTATTATTATTATTATTATTATTCAATAATATTGTTATATAAAACTTCTTTCTTAACTGAGTCATATGCCTTTTTGAAATCTATGAATAACTGATGTACTGTACCAAATCTATAAATTCCAACCGATTGTGCTAATTCTTTCAGAAAGTGCTAAATTCTTGTGTCTACACCAGTATACCCTTATACTCCCATTTTTTCTCCAATATCTGTCGAATACAAAAAATCTGATCAATAGTCGATCTACAGGATTATGCCTAAAACCGCACTGATGATACCCAGTAATTTCATCTGCATATGGGTGATATTATCGGTTGTTCTGTATGGTTGTGAAACTTGAACTCTCACTTTCAGAGAAGAACAAAAATTAAGGGTGTTTGTGAATAAGGTTCTTAGGAAATTATTTGGGGCTAAGAGGGATGAAGTTACAGGAGAATGGAGAAAGTTACACAACGCAGAACTGCACGCATTGTATTCTTCACCTGACATAATTAGGAACATTAAATCCAGACGTTTGAGATGGGCAGGGCATGTAGCACGTATGGGCGAATCCAGAAATGCATATAGAGTGTTAGTTGGGAGACCGGAGGGAAAAAGACCTTTGAGGAGATCGAGACGTAGGTGGGAGGATAATATTAAAATGGATTTGACGGAGGTGGGTTATGGTGATAGAGACTGGATTAATTTTGCTTAGGATAGTGACCGATGGCGGGCTTATGTGAGGGCGGCAATGAACCTCCGGGTTCCTTAAAAGTTATAAGTATTATTATTATTATTATTATTATTATTATTATTATTATTATTATTATTATTATTATTATTATGCATATTGTATTGTTACTTGGGAGGCCGGAGGGAAAAAGACCTTTGAGGAGACCGAGACGTAGTTGGGAAGATAATATTAAAATAGATTTGACGGAGGTGGGATATGATGATAGAGACTGGATTAATCTTGCTCAGGATAGGGACCGATGGTGGGCTTATGTGAGGGCGGCCATGAACCTCCGGGTTCCTATAAAGTTATAAGTATTATTATTATTATTATTATTATTATTATTATTATTATTATTATTATTATTATTATTATTCTGCATTGTATTCTTCACCTGACATATTTAGGAACAATAAATCCAGACGTTTGAGATGGGCAGGACATGTAGCACTTATGGGCGAATCCAGAAATGCATATAGAGTGTTAGTTGGGAGGCCGGAGGGAAAAAGGCTTTTGGGGAGGCCGAGACGTAGATGGGAAGATAATATTAAAATGGATTTGAGGGAGGTGGGATATGATGATAGGGACTGGATTAATCTTGCAGAGGATAGGGACCGATGGCGGGCTTATATGAGGGCGGCAATGAACCTCCGGGTTCCTTAAAAGCTATTATTATTATTATTATTATTATTAAATTGGCGAAAAGGTGCAAACCTTAAAGGTAGTTAAGATTAGGTAATTGAAGGTAAGGAAGGAGGTGAAAGCGGAAATGCAGAAGAAGAACAAAATGACGAAGGGGAGAAAGAAATAGTTGAAGTTGAAGACGGATAAGGTGGTGAGGTAGGTGGAGATGTTGAAGATGCAAGGAAGAATAATTTTGTACCAGAGATATGCGTACTTTCGCACTTTTTCTCTCCGAGCAGATTGTGATGTATACTTGGTCACATTATTTGCTTCTTACACAAATACCTGAAATAAAAAAATGCCTATTTGTAGAGAACAATGTTCCCAATTTCTCGCCGAAGACAACTGCAGTTCGTTTCCGAGAACCATTCCACCGTCCGACAACACTGTTGCAAGAATTGACGGTGTTTGATGTGATATTGCTTGTGACGTAAGCACAATTGACTGTCGAAGCGGAAGCAGGGCCCGATGCTCAGCAGAACCGTTACGGGGGCCTTGGCGAGCCCGCCGCCAAGAATGTTGTCATGGCAACGCTGCGAGATTGTGGGAAATGTGCCGATTACGTAATCGGGCTTCAAGTGCATACCGTTCATTGTTGCATTTTTTTTATACCTAAGAGTGAAGTGCTCATATAACAATAGGGTAAAGGTTGGGACATAACGTGCTGGGAATCTTGATTGGTTGTATCCACAGCCTTTTGTATTATGTTTTTCTCATATTGCCTAACGAAGAAAATATATACATACAGGAGGTTTAGAACGAGGACAATGAGGGAGAGGTCGTAGTCTTGACACGTTATTTTTGTGAGAAAATGGAAATGTTAATGTATAAACGTATAAAGGCTCATTCACAATGAAAATTAAACATAACGTAAGCGTTAACTTAAGAATATAAACGTTACGGTAAAATCAAGAAGTCATACCATCATTCACGATGGGAACATAAACATAACAGCAAACATACTTGGTAACCATGGAAACATAACAACGACGCCATTTCCTCATATTCTGTCATATACTTCAGCGCTCCACGATTGTGTTCTGTTTGCAAATCACGTAAGCATAAGCATGAAAGTTTGGAGTTTGCAAACTTTCATGTTAACGTCTTACGGTAATGTTAATGTCAGTGCTTATGTGAATCATTGTGAATGATCCCATTTGGTAGCTTGGGCGCAAACTTCTGTGTTTATGTTACGGTTATGTTTAATTTTCATTGTGAATGGGCCTATAGATATCTTCTGTACACGCCGTGAATATAATAACATACAGTCGAACTTCGATATATCGAACTGCTTCCGGAAACTGGTAATGCTCGGGGGTCGCATACAGGAGTCTCGCCAAAAGTGGGTCGCTCCTTCAAAAAGTTTGGGATCCTGTGCTGTAGATAATGTAATATAGCATTGTTGTATTTGTAGTACGCTAGCATAATTTCAGATCATTCTTATAGTTAAATAGTTCTTAAAATGGCTACCTCTCTATCAAGCTTCTCGTTATCAGTTAGTGGGCGTGAAATATGATGTCATGCGTTAAGGAAGAACGGAAGTGCTATGCCGTATATATCGATTGTAACAATGACAGCATCTATGGATAATAAGGAAGGCTGTGGAATACCATATAAACTGCAGTTTCACTATTTTCGTGTAGTATTCTTATTAATGTTGTAAAATAAAAGTATATACTAATTTAAAATCAATTCATATTAAACAATAACCTGAACATGTTATAATATGTCGTATTTACATGTTTTTAAAAAACTAATCTCAGGAAAATAGCTTTCCACTTCACCATGTTTGCTAAAGTCCTCGGAAAACGATATAATTTATTATTATTATTATTATTATTATTATTATTATTATTATTATTATTATTATTATTATTATTATTATTATTATTGGAACAGATGCATTATAGGACCCACCCAAAATTTAAGAATATGAAAAGTCATAAAAAAGGTCAACGGAAGTAGCGTTTCGATCAATTAAATTATCGATATATATCGTTTTTATTATGTTGCCAACCAACGAATATTGTTGTAATTAGTTTGATTTTAATCATGGCGGCAATTTCGAATGCTGTAGTTAAATATGAAAAAGAAGTGGATCAAATTCTTCCTGTTGGCTTAAAATGTAAGCCTAGAATTTGAAATTATGGAATTATAAAGAGAACCTTTTTACTTGCTTTATCCATGAATAGGCCTACAGATATGTTCTTTATGTGATTGTGGTTTATTTAAGAGTGAAATGTTCTGCGAAACATGTAATTCCGGGATGAGTTTGAAGAAATGTAAAAGTAAACGAGATACACTCATGTGGAGATGTCATCGGAAATTACAAGGTATTAAATGATAGATACAGGAACGCCGTATCGTAGCACTTTGTGATATCACTTGGATAACGGAGAAGATGAAACGGAACATCTCCACTGAGGTCCATGGTAAAATGATAATTTTTACAACAATTTTTATTTAAATTTTTTGGTCCAGAGAAAATACTAGTAAAAATGTGTTTTTGGAAAGAATAGTATTTTTCCCAGGGCTAAAAATGCAGCATAAATGGAGTAAAATTAGTATTTTACGTGGACCGTATTAAATTTGTGGTAAAATATTTTAAGTTTAGCTTTGATTTGTTTCTTTAACTTTATTTTGAATAAAATATAATATATTGTATAACAAAGGTAACTAATATGCATTAAATTTCATTGTTGTTGGTTTTATTAAATGATACATGTTTGTAGTGTGCTTTAGTGTTGTTAAGATGGCATACTTGATATAAAAATCGAAACTATACAATTTATAATCGATACTAAGGAATACTCGGGGTGGGTCCTATAATGCATCTATTCCTTATTATTATTATTATTATTATTATTATTATTATTATTATTATTATTATTATTGTTATTATTATTATTATTATTATTATTATTACTAGCCGTACCCGTGCGCTCCGCTGCATCCGTTAGAAATAAATATAAAGTAATTACATAATTAAAATAGGACGTTTGATCCAGAGAACATTCGTGTTTGATAGAAGGATAAATCGTTTAATATGTTACTTAATTTAAATTGCATCCAAATAATTAAAATGCGATCATTTTGGTCCAGAGACCACTCATTGGTGCAATGACAATTCCTTTAACATGTTCTTAATTTTTATTACATGCAAACATAGTTTAATGAAGATTGACATCATTTAGATTTAATGTGTATATTTTATTTTACTTGTTATAGGTTTCCATTGAATTATGGTAATAACTTAATTTTAACCCTTGTTTTCTACGTATTCAGTAAACGGCGTTTGGCCCACTATGGTTCTGAACCCTTCAAATAACTTAAATTATATTAAATAATATTACATTACATATATTATATTATATTATTTTACATTATATTATATCAGAAGTTACTGTAATAACATTATAGCATTATGTCCATCTAGAGAAACTACACTTTCCAATGGTGAAATAATAATTAATTATAAAAATCGGTTAATTTAGCTTCCGATATTACTTCATACAAACACAGAAACATTCTCTGTAGGCTATCTTTCATAGCTTTCGATTGTTGCTGTCCAAGGCCCCTTATAGACGAAGTCATTTGTTTTTTATTTCATTATACGGCCTTAGATGGCAGTTATTTTAATTTTAAAACTCATTTATCTCATTAAATATCAGTCCTATCAAAATTTTTCAAGGAATAAAACTTATCGGAAATTATGTTTTAAGAAACGTTTGCTATGTAACATTTTTCACAAAAATCAATAATAAGCGAGATATTTCGATTTATTTAATTCAGGCTCCCTTATAACCCTCCTTTAAATAAAGTATTTTGAATGCCATATAGCCTAAAATCTAAGTTACAACGAACTTAATTTATATTCCAATTTTCATCGAAATCCGTCAGCCATTATCGCGTGAAAAGGTAACAAACATACAGACAGACAGGCAGACACAAACAAAAATTTCAAAAAAGCGATTTGCGGTTTCAGGGTAGTTAATTATATATGTTAGGACCAATTATTTTTGGAAAATCGAAAATTGCCAGAAAAATTTCGGCTGCAGATTTATTACTAGTATAGATTATTATTGAAGTGGAGAATGTGCTGCTGCCGGGTTGCGTAGTTGGGGATATGAACTCAAGACTCGTAATTGCTGATCTGTGTCATAGAGTGACTCAGTTGTACCAAGTGCGATCCGTTGCATTCCTAGAAAGTCAACGTACGAGCTGTGGTTAGCGACATGAGCCACTCTTGCTGTTCTCTTAGCTGGAGCCTCGTTGAAAAGCAACGGCTCAAGTACCTTCCTCTTTGAGGTCACGGGTTCCATACTCGGGAGTGCCTACTATGATGACTGGCCAGGATGTGTTGACGTGAAGACATTCATAATAAATTTCATTAAACACAGTGTGTACAACTTTCAACCACTTTTAATTTGTTTCGGAGGTCTGGTTCGGGACTTCACAGAATGAGGGTGGAATGTTTGTAATTGGTAGGGGAAACGGGAGAACCCCGACTAAAACCCCTCGCGCCAGCTTTATTCACCGCAAATTTCTTCTTGGCCCAGACTGGGGTTGAACCCGGATCGCCACGGTAGAAGGCAGAGGGGCTAACGGTTCAGCCATGAAGACATTCGCACGCATTTCACGAGCTTGGCATGGTGCAAGTTGCGGAATTATCTGTACCGTCGGTGATGAATGTATTTCATTTAACGATGCTTTCGACTGCAAAGTTCATTCAGCGTAGAAATTCAACGTGAGCAAAAAAAGACCAACAAATTTTGCCTGCAGTCCTTTATCAGTGATGTTTTTTAACGTAAAACGGTTATGCGCTTTACATTAAAGAAATCTAGTCACGCTTTCTGTTAATACAAATACGATGAGGCAGAAGGCTCTGGTTGAGGTCATTAACCACAGTAGGCCTTGGATGACTGAAATTATGTGATTAAAACAATGTAGTTTCGAATCGAGCCAGCCATGATGAAACCACAGTCTAATATATACAGTCACGAAGCTCAATACGTAGTAAATATGCATCCATAGATAGTTGCTAACCACTAGGATCGCTACTATCGCCTCATTACAGACAATGCGAAATAGTACCGGCACAGTCTATTGTTCCTAGTACCCTCACAACTCAAGCTTCGTGACTGTATATACTAGACTGTGATGAAACACAAAGAGGAAACAGATGAATGTGAAATAAAAATGAATGATTATTTATTATTCGTACAAAATTCGGGATCATTGATGAATGCGATGAGTCTAAGAACGTAAGAACAGGAATCATTAATGTAACATAATCTAATTCCAAAATACTTAACTGCGGTATTAGTTTCCAAATGTAATTCTCTGTAATAACATATTAATAAAATTATTCATTACAAGTTCAAACAACTGATTGGCGTTATATTAATGTGTGAATCTTTTCGACTATCAGTTGTATTGTTGTCTTAAGTTTAATGTTAAAAGCTATACTCATGCGTACGTGTATAACCTCAAATTTATAGTTTTCTTCTATAATTCATTTGTTTATTCCTACCATTTTTGGTTCATTCAATCACGGTAGAGAAAACATGCATTCTGCTATTGATTAATGGCGGTTCATTATGTTGCTATATCCTGAAATGTTCGGTTGTTTTTAAATAAATTAAATTTCAGATTTCCGTGTTGTTCTCCTTGCAATAAAGATAATAAAATTTGTGTGTTTTGCGAAGATGAAAGAGGTAAGTCACTGCCATGAACATGAAGATCATGATTATATTATAAAAATTCCAATCAAAATGGCATCTTTCCCGCATCGGAATTATCTCACTGAATACAATTCGTGCTCGATATTTCATCTATGATAATTTAATTGAGCTTCTCAACTTATGGATGTTGTCATAAGATTATTTTTTCTCGACTTTCGGTCTCGAAAAATATTTCATGACAACGTACATTCCTTAAGCTCAATTAAATTATCGAGAAACTATTTGTACTCCTTGTATTATAGAAGATGGTCCTTCAGGACAGTCGCTTGTGACATTCTTAGTAACTGTGGACATTTAATGTAGTTAGCCATGGTGTCATAGAAATACTTTGACTATTCAATTACATATTTGAGAACTTTTTTGATGTCTTCAATTTTAAGAAAACATCAATTTTCTCAACTTCACTCCTTGTTCCATATGAAAGAATTTCTACCACTTAGTCTAAAAAAGAATCTTATTCAGACGCTTGTAATGCCCCATTTTGATTATTGCGATTCCTTGCTAACTAATGTCAGTTCACTCTTAGCTGAGACACTACAACGTGTTCATAATGTGTGCATACGATTCATCTGCAATACTCGTAGATTTGACCGTATAACACCTTCTCTCCAGTTATTTTCATGGGTGCGTCTGAAGGAACGAAGAACAATACATTCACTGTCTCTTCTGTTTAGAATCATGCATACTTCGACTCCGAATTATCTGTTATCGCGCTTTCAATTTCTTACAACTCTTCGAAACCGACATCAAGCACTTCTTTCCATCCCTCATCATAGAACATCTTTATACTCATCCTCCTATACTGTAGAAATACCTCGCCTCTGGAATTCGTTACCTAATGACGTCAGGGACTGCTGGACTTTATCACAATTCAAAATTAAATTGGAAAATTTTGTCTTAGTTAATGTTTTTTAGGTATTTCTAGAAGTATTGATTTGTGTTTTTTTATATTTCTTTTTTTAATCTAGATTAAAATTGCAAGTTTCTTGTTTATGTTAGTTAATTAGTTAGGATAGAATTAATTATGATACTTAATCACTCATTTAAAGTTTGTGTGACTGCAACCTGTGTATATTTTTGTGTGGCTTTACTTTGTTTATAGTGTATTTTTTTCTGTTTATTTCTATTATTGTATTTGTATTCCTGGTGTTGTGGAAGAGAAGGCCTGATAGCCTTAACTACACCAGAATAAATAAATAAAGAAATAAATAAATTTACACAAAAATATGACTTGTGCCCTTTCTAAAATAAACAATTCAGTTGTCTTAAGTCTACATGATATATATTCTTCAAAGCACTCATTAGAACCAGGTACCCGGCTTTGAAGCCGTTAGCCCTGTGAACTAGCACTTTGTTTCTTTCCCTTGGTAAAAGTTTTCTTATACTAGAAAGTTACTGTTTAAATTGTGGCTGATATTTTGTGAGCAAGAAAGACCAGGTCGAATTAAAATGTGTAACTGTGAGTTACTACTCTGAATACATTTCGATATTACACCAAGAGCCAGAAGGTGTCCAATTTGGAAAATTAAGCTAAGTAAAACCAGGAATGAAATTAGAAGTAAGGA
Source organism: Periplaneta americana (assembly GCF_040183065.1). Lineage (NCBI taxonomy): Eukaryota > Metazoa > Arthropoda > Insecta > Blattodea > Blattidae > Periplaneta > Periplaneta americana. Next base: position 202,931,280 of record NC_091120.1, read on the forward strand.
AGGATGTGAACTTTACAATAATTTGCAAACGGAAGCCAGTTCATAGCGTGGGCCGGACCGCCGTGAAAACAGGTGTTGCAGCCATGAGTCGTGGGCAGTTGTTGTGGTGTTGAAGTTCCTGGTCCAGACGTCCTCCATTTCGCCATGGTCAGCTTGATTTCCACTCCAGAAATGTATAATGAATTAGGGACAAGTTGGACGTGTAGCATGTCGGCATTGCAGGAAACAGAAACGAATCGCACATTTCACACGCCGTCCACTAATTGTGTCCAACTCCATCAGAAAATATATTTTATGACTGATACATTATACGGATTTTATTGTCGAAGAATTGTCACATTTCAGTGTAGGGTTTATAAATTCAAAACAGTTGCATGAAACAGTGGAGCCAGAATCGTTTTCATGCCTGTGTTGGAATCCGAAGAGATGCATTTTTAAAAAAGCATTTGAAGGACACAAGGTCTGAGTTTTAAAATTTATTCCATTTTAATTCTAGGCTATGCCTTTCATTTTTTAACTGTTTGTTAGATGCATTAAGAATAAGGCGTGTGCAAATTCCCAGCTCAATCAACGTCGCAAATTTCTAGCGCAATAATTAACAATAGATCCCTATTAGAAACAACAACAACAACCAAATTTCTTGGCTTAAAAATCGATAATGTGTTAAATTGGAAAAATCATGTTAAAGAAATTACCCCCAAACTAAATTCAGCGTGTTTTGCTATTAGATCTATGCAAAAGATAGTAAATATCAATACCTTAAAAACAATATACTTTGCATACTTCCACTCGGTAATGAGTTTTGGAATAATTTTCTGGGGAAATTCCACAGATAGTAACAGTAACAGTAATTAGAATAATAGTAGGTGCCAAATCTAGGGAATCGTGTAGGACTTTTTTCAAAAAACTACAAATAATGCCCATGGCTTGTCAGTATATCTTTTCATTAATAATCTTCCTCGTATGTAATCGTGAAAACTTTGTAACTAATTCAACAGTTCATAGCATAAATACACGTCAAAAAATGACTTTGATACTCCATCGGCAAGTCTATCGTGCTATCAAAAAGGAGTGCGGTATATGGCAGTAAAAATTTTTAATAGCCTCCCTATCGATATAAAAAATGAAACTCAAAACATAAGATTATTTAGGGCCAAATTAAAGAAGTATCTAATTTCTCACGCCTTCTATTCTGTAGGTGAATTCATGACATTCAATAACGCTTCATGAAATTGATACTAAAACTTTGTGTTGTACTAGTAGCCTATATTGTAAATCTCGTCTGTATATATTTCATCTAGACTGTGACTATCATGACATTCAATAACGCTTCATGAAATTGATACTAAAACTTTGTGTTGTACTAGTAGCCTATATTGTAAATCTCGTCTGTATATATTTCATCTAGACTGTGACTATAAATTAAGACTTTATAATAGTATTAAGTTTTTTGACTTGTTCCATATTCTAGCTGTAAGCATGTATGAATACCATGGAATGTTAATAAATACAATACAATACAATGCTCCTAGGTTCGAAGTTAATTTTATTTTGATCTGAATAAATGTAACATTGAAAAATTCCTTTGCAGAAAGAAAAGTTTTCGGATCAAATTTCTGCACCTTTAAAGGACAAAACTAAAATGGTTTCAATCATTAATGAGGGACTCACAACCAGAGTGGACCAGGTCCACTTGTGGTCAGTTTGTGGATTAATACAATCTCGGATGAAGAAAACTTAGATTTATTCATTGCCATAAGAAACCAGGTCCATAACTCATTTGTTACTCCATAGATGGCAGCTTTTCCTATGGCAGGTGAAGGTTGCTAAGCATGAGCCAGGAACTTTAAGATGAAATTTCTCCAAATTATTCCAGAAGGACTTGTTCCACTCTGGTTGTGAACCCCTCATGTATTATTATAATACACTTAAATTACACATCTCTCTTAATTGACTGAGTATATTGGGAATTAAATCAATGGCTTTCTCAAAACGTAAAATGTTTCATATAAAACAATTTTTATCTCGAAAAGGAAGAAGAAACGAGCAAATATCTCAAAGAATAACCTCCTGAAAATAATGACAGTACTTACGGTCCATTCTGTGTATTTTTAACCAAAATATTGTTCCGTAAGACATAGTGGAATGAAAATAGGCAAAATATACTATGTTTAAGATACTACTGTTTGAAATTTGCTGCAAAGACCTAATCGCAAAGAATGCTGAACTTAGTTTCTTTAATGTGATTTTATCAATAGTAATCTCACTAGAGGTTTTGATTTATCTAGAGAAAATCAAAACTCGATAATGGAGAAAAAATGGGAGTATAAGGGTACAGTACATCAGTTATTCATAGATTTCAAAAAGGCTTATGACTCGGTTAAGAGGGAAGTATTATATGATATTCTTATTGAATTTGGTATTCCCAAGAAACTAGTTCGATTAATTAAAATGTGTCTCAGTGAAACATACAGCAGAGTCCGTATAGGTCAGTTTCTATCTGATGCTTTTCCAATTCACTGCGGGCTAAAGCAGGGAGATGCACTATCACCTTTACTTTTTAACTTCGCTTTAGAATATGCCATTAGGAAAGTTCAGGATAACAGGCAGGGTTTGGAATTGAACGGGCTACATCAGCTTCTTGTCTATGCAGATGACGTGAATATGTTAGGAGAAAATACACAAACGGTTAGGGAAAACACGGAAATTTTACTTGAAGCAAGTAAAGCGATCGGTTTGGAAGTAAATCCCGAAAAGACAAAGTATATGATTATGTCTCGTGACGGGAATATTGTACGAAATGGAAATATAAATATTGGAGATTTATCCTTCGAAGAGGTGGAAAAATTCAAATATCTTGGAGCAACAGTAACAAATATAAATGACACTCGGGAGGAAATTAAACGCAGAATAAATATGGGAAATGCGTGTTATTATTCGGTTGAGAAGCTCTTATCATCCAGTCTGCTGTCCAAAAATCTGAAAGTCAGAATTTATAAAACAGTTATATTACCGGTTGTTCTGTATGGCTGTGAAACTTGGACTCTCACTCTGAGAGAGGAACATAGGTTAAGGGTGTTTGAGAATAAGGTGCTTAGGAAAATATTTGGGGCTAAGCGGGATGAAGTTACAGGAGAATGGAGAAAGTTACACAACGCAGAACTGCACGCATTGTATTCTTCACCTGACATAATTAGGAACTTGAAATCCAGACGTTTGAGATGGGCAGGGCATGTAGCACGTATGGGCGAATCCAGAAATGCATATAGAGTGTTAGTTGGGAGACCGGAGGGAAAAAGACCTTTAGGGAGGCCGAGACGTAGATGGGAGGATAATATTAAAATGGATTTGAGGGAGGTGGGGTATGATGATAGAGACTGGCTTAATCTTGCACAGGATAGGGACCGATGGCGGGCTTATGTGAAGGCGGCAATGAACCTTCGGGTTCCTTAAAAGCCATTTGTAAGTAAGTAAGTAAATCAAAACTCGAGTGGGATTTAATTGACTATTACACGATTAGAAGAAAGTATATAAAGATTAGAAGTAACAAAGTACTCCAATACAATAAAATATTAATTGACTTACGAAAATACAACTGTCTTGAAATGTGTCAACTATCGAACCTGACGATGTCATATCCAGGCCTTGTACACTGGTTTGTGACAAATAAGTATTATTATTATTATTATTATTATTATTATTATTATTGTTGTTGTTGTTGTTGTTGTTGTTGTACCATCTCAACATTACGCTAGATGGCAGTAGTGTTTTATGATTGTTTTCTTGTTACCGGTATCAGTTGTGCCAACTATGGAATCATCATTGAACTTGTGGACTGTTACTAGTCAAGAAGGCTTTGTTGATTCAGTTTCATTTTTATTAAAACATTTGCATTTCACTTCAATCATCCGGATCCCAGTAATCAACGTCACTTGACAGATGATTTTCAATAAATCTTAATATTAAGCAATCTCTGATACGTGACTATCCATAATATCATATAGCAGAAGCTATAACAAACATAACCTAAATAATGTACACAAGTGTTAGAAAAGTTTTAATTAACGACGATGACATAAAAAATAAACATGTGATTTTTATTAATTCTTGTTCTTGAATGCCAATGCGAGTCATATTTGAAACTGCTGTGCATCGACTGGAGTGGTTTGTAATTATATTTTGACGTCCAGACCAGCGCAGTTTCAAATGTTGGCAAACAAAGAAACAAATGCTAGGGACGCGATAAAATTGTGCGATAAGCAGCCATGATTGGTTGAAATACGTCCTTTCGTACCGTTTTATTGGTCAAAAGTAGTATGACGTAGTAAGAGTGTAATAGTCAACAGTAATCTCACTAGAGGTTTTGATTTATCTAGAGAAAATTACTCGAGTGGGATTTAATATTGACTATACACGATTACAAGAAAGTATATAAAGATTAGAAGAAATAAAGTACTCTAATACAATAAAATATTAATTGGAGTACGAAAATACTAAACTGTCTTAAAATGTATTATTGTACCATCTCGTCATTACGAATATTCCGCTAGATGGCAGTAGTGTTTTATGACGAGCTGTTCTCTTGTTACCAGTTGTGCCAACTATACAATTTTCATTGAGCTCATGAACGAATACTGGTCAAGAAGGCTTTGTTGATTCATATTACTATGATGTACCGTAGTACATATGATATTTCCGTGCAGATTTGAGTCCCGATGCCGGAGAGAATTTTTCTCTGTTCTACCCATTCTTCACCATTTGTTGATTCAGTTTTATTGTTATTAAAACAGTTGCATTCCACTTCAATTATCAATATATATTAAACAATCTCTGATACGTGACTATCCATAATCTCATACAGCAGAAGCTATAACATAACCTAAATAATATAAACAAGATGAATTATAGAACATTTCTAATTAAGGATGATGAAATAAACATGAATCATTTTAGGTACAATTATTGAAAGTACAATGTTGGCAAACGAAACAAATGCTAGGGAGATGATAAAAATTGTAGAATAAGTAGCCATGATTGTTTGAAAGACGTCGTTCTTTTTTATAGGTCAAACATTTATGACGTAGTAAACATGTAATGGATAGTTTAATATGTTATAAACCTAAGAAATTCGGTTGTCGATGTTTCCAACGGAAGTATATTATTGATTAGTGTGTCTAATGTTTGAGGGATTCAGTTTGAAGTAGTTTTAAATTGAATTATATCAATTTCGTTAACGTTTGGTGTTAGTTTTCGGTTGTGAATTGGTGATAAACTTTATGGAGAATTAATTCAGTTTGATGTTTGAATGTGTAAAAATTGGTGTCTGTAATATTGTGATACTTGTGTCATCTGCAAATAGCATGTCAGCATCGGATTAACTTCTTGGGATTGCACAATCATCGCATATGTAGGGCGTATAATGTGTGTATGTATGTATGTATGTATGTGTATGTATGTACTGTAAGTATGTATGTATTAACACTACAATTGGGTATACACCCGGTGGCAGTGATATATAATATACAATAATACCATTACAATTATACAGTATTTACTGCAATAAAATAAAAATAAAATAAACGTGAATTTATTTCTAACTATAATAGTAATATGCGTTACAAGAGCGGTATGTTGGAGTTTTCATGTTCGAGGAAAAGTTTGAAAAAGCGAAATGTAGTTGAGCTTTTTTAATTTCCGAGAATTGAAAGAAAACATACCGCTCGTGTATCGTATATTATTTTGTGCGAAGATCGTTTATTACATACCTGAAAGAGGAATTTCTAATTAGTTGCAATGAAATCTCCATCTTGGTTTCTGTTCAATGACGGCAAATTTGCAAAACAAAAATCTCTATCTTCAACATTGTTGCTTTAAAATGTTTTCTGTGTTTACTATACTCCAGCAGGCCGTGATATACGTCTGTCTTTTTTTTCCCCCCAGTCTATAAATGCGAACTTAAAACAAGCGGTAAGGTTATGTAATGATTTATTTTTCATTTTAATATTTTAACAATATTATTTATGTAACATATTGCAGTAATAACATCGGCAGGTTTATTTTTTCATGGCTTCCTTAATGTTACTTGCATCACGAAAGCAGTAACTTTAGTGGAGTTGTAGAGTTTACTTAATTTTTGCAAATATTTAAAAACAATAATTAACATTGCAATTTAGGTGAGATTGCAGTGGTAAGTTTCCAATTTATAATTATTACTGTATTGAACGTCTCTAAAAATAATATGTTAAAAGCCTAAAGCAGTAAAATCAATTTGTCACTTAAGCGGTATGAAGAGGGAAATTGTCATGTGTGTTAGGTTGGGAATACTGAATGTGGAATTTTAGACTTTCCGCTGATTGGTTTTGTGCGGAAACCAAGCAAATACGCACGATCTCGCACAAATAAATAGATGCAATAAACCTAGGACTATAAATAAAAACTATTCTAAAATAACGCCTACTATAAGCAAAAGTAAACCTAACTTATATGTACTTCTATTCACCCAACTATTACCAATGAGGGACTTAAGTTATTAATTACAAATAAACTTAATTACATCATCATCATCATCATCCTTCACGAATTAGGCCTCTGTAGACCTGTTTCGGCCCCATCTAGCAGTCTTCTTAAAGGTCTTCCTGGTCGACGATGTCCTCTAGGTTTATATTGCATCATAATTTTTGGGATTCTTGAATTTTCCATTCTTACATGATCTAGCCAATTGAATTTGTATCTGGTGATTTTTTCTTCTACTGACTCTACTTCTAATTGTTCTAAAATTTCTTCATTCCTTTTTCGGTCTAAAAGAGTATATCCTGCTGTCTTCCTGAAAAATTTCATTTCCGTTGCTTTGATTCTGTTCATGTCTTTTTTCTTTAATGTCCAAATCTCACTTCTTATAGAAGGGTGGGTAATGCTAGTGTATTATATATTTTTATTCTTGTAGATTTTTGTACTAATTTAGCTTTTAATGTATTGTTTATTATTCCTAGAATTTGTGTAAATTTGGTAATTTTCTTGTTCACATCTTTTTCATTTTGATAAGATATTTCACAACCCAGATAATTGAAATTTTGCACTTGTTCGAGGCATTGGTTATTGTGTATTATCTTACTTCTGGCTGGGTCTTGTCCTAAAAATGCCATTACTTTTGATTTTTGTGCTGAAATTTCCATCCCAAAATCTTTTAATATTTTATTTAATGTATACAATCCTCTTTGTAAACTATCCTCTGCATTGGAAATTATGACTTGATCATCGGCATAGAGTAAGGTATTTAATGTTAGAGCACTGGTTATTTTGATTCCTGATGTGTAGATTTGGTTCCATTTTAAAATAATTTCATTTATATAAATATTAAATAAAGTTGGTGATAGTGGACAACCTTGTCGAACTCCATTATTAACTAATTTTCTTTCGGATATACAGTTATTTATTTTGACACTTATTTTGCTGTCCGTGTAGATTTCTATTATATTTTGGAATAGCAAATTTGGAATATTTTTATCTTGTAATATGTCGAATAAAAGGTCTCTTCGGACTTTATCAAAAGCTTTCACAAAATCAATAAAAGCTATATGGGTTTCTAAATTAAATTCTCTTCTTTTTTTCTAACACTAGTTTGATACTAAATAATGGATCTACACATGATCTTCCTTTTCTAAAGCCATTTTGACACTCCAGAAGGAAAGTTTCAGCATGTTTTTTTAATTTTTCATTTAAAATCCTACTAAATATCTTATAACATGTGTTGAGCATATTAATCCCTCTATAGTTTTCAACATTCTGTTTATCTCCTGTTTTATATATGGGAATAAGTGCACTATTTTTCCATTCTTCCGGTAAAGTGGCAGTCAGATATATTCTGTTTAGAAATCTTAGTAATCTTTCTTGAAATAGATCTCCTGCATAACTTAATTACATATCTTAATTAATTACATATCAACTAAATTATATACCATCTTAAGTAATTACATATCAACTTAATTAATTACATGACACAACTTAGATAATTACACTGCACCTACAATTACATTTCCAGTCTAATCTTCTCAACCTTTCCTTAAATGTATTGATTTTGAGAGGACCACCCTGAAAGATTGCCGCAGGTAAGCTGTTCCAGTCTACAATAATGGGCCAATATGAGCCCAAATATACGGAAAGAACGCTGGTCAGGCCCGCGAAAAGCCAAACCAAACCGGAAGTCTGGCTAGAGTATGTGAAACGTCACGTGACGTCATGAAATTGTGGTGGCATCTGACGGAGAGAGGAAGAAATGTATAAAATATGAGAGCGGTGATAGAAGTGACTGTGTTGGAATGTATTCTGAACTTAGTAGATATCTGGCCCAAGAAATAACGAAGTAAAAAGAAAGGTCCAGATTATGAGCCTAATTCTGCAGCCATTATGTTTGTGTGTGTGTGTGTGTGTGTGTGTGTGTGTGTGTGTGTGTGTGTGTGTGTGTGTGTGTGTGTGGTTTTTTTGCTATGTCGTTGAGTTCCTTCAAGTAAGTGGTCACGACTTTCTCTGATCACCACTTGACACACTCGGGTGAGGTGTTGATGGTTTCTTAGCGATATTCTGACTTATGACTCGGAAAAAATTTCCCTCTTTTAACCTGAATTTCTTTGCATTTTCTAGCGACATTTAACTCTGAGAGGGACGACTTTTCCCTGCAAGAGAGAGATCCTAAGCATTATTTTTATTGTAAGTAAAAGAGCAGTGGCAGATTACTGATAAGAGGTTTTGATCAGTTTTTTCGTCGCTCTGAAATCGTTAGTAATTTGTATCCCGAAGCGATTACCTTGCTTTCAGGCTGTTATTGTTTTTTTCCCTCATTATTTATACTCGCTTTAACATCTCTGGTCATATCGCGAGTTAATCGTTTAGCTGAAATCCGATGGCCTGTGTACTATTGTTGAGACTGGTTCTATTGTTGTGAACTAGATGGCGACTTTATATGTATTACTGATTTGTTATGAATATGATGTTGTGGCCCGAATTTCGTGACATTTGCCTTACGGTTGAGTGAAAATCATCCATCACCGAAATGACGTGATTAAGTTGATGATTAAAATTGTATGGTTATAATAATAACCAGTTAAAATTGATCAGCCATATTATTCTCAACTGCTATTTGCATAACAACTTTAACGGAAATCATACGGCTCTCCTGGTGGATATTTTGAGAACTTTCCGTGCCTCGTCAAGTGGCGACTTCTTGCGGTAGAAATTTGCAACCTTTATCAATAACTTGACATTGTTGCCCACGCCCTTCAGCCTCCGTGGGATTCTGCTATTGATTTCCACATATTTATTTTTGTTATCTTTTCACTCCGATCATTTCTTTCCTAATTTGGTGCGTTGGTGAATGTCCCAAGATAAGCTATCGTGAGTTTATCGCTAATGTAGGCCGGTCCCGTTATCAGGTTGGGAAGATTGACTGAAGATCTTGGCAATCCTGGGCGCAAACAATATTCCGTTATGCTAATCAGGGGCGTATTTTGCGGGCTACCGGCGGTAGCCCAAGGAAATTACAAAAGAAAAAGTTTATAATATAACATAATGTAATAATTTTGTATTATTAGTTTTACCATAGTAATTAAAATTAAAGTAATTGTTAGATATATTTTGTGCAATAATAGGGTCAGCGGTAGCCCAAATCCTTTAACCAGTATACGCCCCTGATGCTAATACCCGTTCATGTTGCCAGTCCGACAAATTGGCTATCTGACTGAATCGTATTCAAATCTGTGCTTAAGGCCCGTAACACACTTGCAGAGTTTTCGCCAGCGAGAAATGTGTTGCGAGAAAATTCAAAGGTTGATAACATGGATTCAAATGGACGTCCATACACTGGAAGAGATTCTCGTTCGAGGCAAAAACCTCGCGCGAGTTTCTCGCTGGAATCGGTAGCTCAGCGAATTTTCTTGACACATTTATCAAAGATGTTTGACATTTATACTCTTTATGACGATCGAATGTAGAAAAAGATATCACAGGTGGCGATGAATTGTATTGTTTTTATTTGAAAATGAGGAAAGATGGCTGATAACTGCAGCCAGAAACTTATCGAACTTGTACGATGTCACCCGTAGGCCTATTTATATGATACACGGGATGAAAACTATAAAAACACAAAACTTAAAGAAGAAATCTGGAGACAATTATCAGATTATCTATATTTTATTTTGATGAGATTTAAAAGTATTAATTAAACTTTTGAAATAATGTATCTATATGTCTTAACAGTTTACATAATTTTAATCAGAACATAACAAAGAATCCTCTATCATATCATGAATGGCAAAAAACTGAGGTCCATTCAACCTGAAATAACGCCTAAACGTATCATCATTCAAATCGAAACCAGTGTCCAAAACTCGCTCTTATTTTCGTAAGATACAATGTGATTTTCAGATATTTCTGGCTTCAATTTTAGGCCTACTTTTTCTTTTCATTAACAAAATATGTTCATGTAACTCCATTTCCTCATCATCTGAATACTCAGATTCAACATAGCGTTCGTACGTAATTTGTAAAGTACGACAATATGCTTACAAGTTATATATTTAAGTACGACAATATACGTAAATACATAACTATAATATTTCCCCCAACGAGTGATTACTATAATCAGAAAAATGCTTTCTGCATGAAGGCAGTGCATAGATGATCATAGCGAGGTGTGATCTGTGGCGAGAACTCGCCAAGTGTGTGGAGGAAGGCTCTTCGCCTCTTTCTCGCAACACATTTCTCGCTAGCGAAAACTCTTCAAGTGTGTTACGGGCCTTAGTAAAGTTGTAGGCTCTCTTTGAACTTGCGCTGCATACTGTTCGCCAATTGAAGGGTTCAGAACCATAGTGGGCCAAGCGCCATTTACTAAAACCGTAGAAAACAAGGTTTAAAATGAAGTTATTACCATAATTCAATGAAAACATATAGTAAGAAATATAAAGTACACACATTAAAACTAGATGATATGTCAATCTTCATTAAACTATGGTATTTACTTAACTTTAACCATTACTTTCTCTGTTTTTAAATTTTTGTTGACATACTATGTTTGTAAGTAGGCCTATTTATATATTATATAAAATATTCAACGGTCTACTGAATAATAGCGAAATATGATCACAAATCCAGATTAACGCTAGAATATCACATTTAAGAAATCGTCAATTGTTATATTATAAAAACCCAAACACTTCATCACATAAAAATTCACCAATGTTAAAAATGTGTTTAAATTTCAATGAAATATGTAAAACATGGGATCTAGATTTCTGCATCTCTTACATGGAATACAAACATTTTCTTATTAATATACTGAAGGTAGTTGATTTTATATAATATTGCTATTTGTTACTCTGTAATTTGCCAATTATAGCTACATTTTACATCTTTTGGTTATGATATCTATATTGAACTATTTTTCATAAATTTTATTTTGTATTTTTCATTTATATCTATATCTGTGTCTTTTATTTAGGTAGTATCTATTTGTCTGTCTTTTTTTTCTTTCTCATTTTCCATTTTAATTTGTATTTACACGTGTATCTGTTTTATCTCTTTTTTCATGTTATATGCAATTCTATGTTTTTTTTTAAAACAAATATCTGTACTGTCTATTGTAGTTGGGGCTTTGCCCTGTTATAGACATAAATAAATAAATAAATAATAAATAAATAAATAAATAAATAAATAAATAAATAAATAAATAAATAAATAAAGTAAGTAAATAAATAAATAAATAAATAAAAAAGTAAGTAAATAAATAAATAAATAAACAGTAAGTAAATAAGTAAATAAATAAATAAATAAAAAGTAAGTAAATAAGTAAATAAATAAATAAATAAAAAGTAAGTAAATAAGTAAATAAATAAATAAATAAAAAGTAAGTAAATAAGTAAATAAATAAATAAATAAAAAGTAAGTAAATAAGTAAATAAATAAATAAATAAAAAGTAAGTAAATAAGTAAATAAATAAATAAATAAAAAGTAAGTAAATAAATAAATAAATAAATAAAAAGTAAGTAATTATTAAATAAATAAATAAGTGAATAAGTAAATAAGTACATAAATAAATAAGTGAATAAGTAAGTAAGTGAATAAGTAAGTAAGTGAATAAGTAAATAAGTGAGTAAGTAAATAAATAAATATTTAAGTACATTAATAAATAAGTAAGTAAGTGAATAAGTAAGTAAATAAGTAAATACATTAAATAAATAAATAAATAAGTAAGTAAGTAAACAAATAAATAAATAAAAAGTAAGTAAATAAATAAATAAGTGAATAAGTAAATAAGTACATAAATAAATAAGTAAATAAGTACATAAATAAATAAGTAAATAAGTACATAAATAAATAAGTAAATAAGTACATAAATAAATAAGTAAATAAGTACATAAATAAATAAATAAGTGAATAAGTAAGTAAATAAGTAAATAAATTAAATAAATAAATAAGTACATAAATAACTAAGTAAGTGAATAAGTAAATGAATAAGTAAGTGAATAAGTAAATGAATAAGTAAGTAAATAAGTAAGTAAACAAGTAAATAAATAAATAAATAAAAAGTGAGTAAATAAATAAATAAGTGAATAAGTAAATAAGTACATAAATAAATAAATAATTGAATAAGTAAGTGAATAAGTAAATAAATAAGTAAATAAGTAAATAAATGAATAAGTGAATAAGTAAATAAGTACATAAATAAATAAGTACATAAATAAATAAACAAATAAATAAGTGAATAAGTAAATAAGTACATAAATAAATAAGTAAGTGAATAAGTAAGTAAATAAATAAATAAAAAGTAAGTAAATAAATAAATAAGTGAATAAGTAAATAAGTACATAAATAAATAAATAAGTGAATAAGTAAGTGAATCAGTAAATAAATAAATAAATAAATAAACAAATAAATATCAGTGTTTAATTCAGATCTTTTACCCCGGTGGTCATTTATATTGTACTAAATTTTTTAATTTCCTTTTTAAATTGGCCTGTTTGTATGATCATTATTGAATTCAGACCTTTTTCCCGGTGTGATATATATTCTACGGCGGGGGTGGGGGTATTTTTCGTTGGCATACTATATTTTTTTTTTTTATAAACGAAATCTTCAGTTCGTTGCTAGTGGAGTAGTGCTAGAATTCTAGATCGAACGTTAAAGCGAATTTCGAGTACTTGTCAAGGGTGACGAAGGAATAATACAGTGTAAGCTGCAGAAACAAAATTCAACGTTGGCCTTGCGCTGCGGGACGACAAAATAAATTAAAAGTTGGAACAGTTACAGAACGCATGCAAATAACCTTGCTGACTGGAAAGATCACGCTGTATTGTATTGTATTGTATTTATTAACATTCCATGGTATTCATACATGTTTACAGCTAGAATATGGAACAAGTCAAAAAACTTAATACTATTATAAAGTCTTAATTTATAGTCACAGTCTAGATGAAATATATACAGACGAGATTTACAATATAGTCTACTAGTACAACACAAAGTTTTAGTATCAATTTCATGAAGTGTTATTGAATGTCATGAATTCACCTACAGAATAGAAGGCGTGAGAAATTAGGTACTTCTTTAATTTGGCCCTAAATAATCTTATGTTTTGAGTTTCATTTTTTATATCGATAGGGAGGCTATTAAAATGTTTACTGCCATATAACACACTCCTTTTTGATAGCACGATAGACTTGCCGATGGAGTATGAAAGTCATTTTTTGACGTGTATTTATGCTATGAACTGTTGAATTAGTTACAAAGTTTTCACGATTACATACGAGGAAGATTATTAATGAAAAGATATACTGACAAGCCATGGGCATTATTTGTAGTTTTTTTTAAATAGCCCTACACGATTCCCTAGATTTGGCACCTACTATTATTCTAATTACTCTTTTTTGTAATAGGAATATACTGTTACTATCTGTGGAATTTCCCCAGAATATTATTCCAAAACTCATTACCGAGTGGAAGTATGCAAAGTATATTGTTTTTAAGGTATTGATATTTACTATCTTTTGCATAGATCTAATAGCAAAACAAACTTAATTTAGTTTGGGGGTAGTTTCTTTAATATGATTTTTCCAATTGAACACATTATCGATTTTTAAGCCAAGAAATTTGGTTGTTGTTGTTTCTAATAGGGATCTGTTATTAATTATTGTGCTAGAAATTTGCGAGGTTGAATTTGCACAGGATTTAAATTGAATTATGTTAGTTTTGTTACAATTTAATACCAATTTATTGACTGAGAACCAGTCACATATTTTAAAGAGAATTTCCTCTGTTGAGGATTGGAATGTGTTGGAGTTATTGGCTGTAATTACTATACTTGTGTCATCTGCAAATAATATAGGATGACCTACATCTTTTATGAGGGGGGCAAAATCATTTATAAACACTAGAAAAAGTAGGGGACCTAATATTGATCCTTGAGGAATTCCATTATTAATAGTTCCCCATGTCGATGCACATTTCATAGTTGTATTGATTTCAACTGCATGCTGTTAGAATTTCAAATCAAATTAATAAATTAACCGTGTGAATAAAGAAATACAGGAAGACTTTTATGAAGATGTGATGAAACTAACTGGCACATGGCAGAATTCTTGACATATGATGTAATGATGAATAATTAAGTTTTTCAACACGAACAACATCTTTAACCCTTTCATCATTCCTCATTGTTATTTGGTTATTAACTGGTCACGGTTTGCTTTGTGATGAGAGAAAAAAAGTTTTTTATACATCCTTTCTGAAAGAAGCGAAGAAAAACCTCGGACGTAATGAAATTATAGCAGACCATAGATCTAACAGGCTACATGACATATAATGGTGGTGTGGTTTGTGTGAAGTATTCGTAGTTTCCACATAACGTTTGCTAACGGTAAACTTGCATTGCTGCTGAGATCCATACGGGCTATTCCATATGAAATCGACCAGTAAAAAAAACCTCGAATTTTTTTAATACTCTAATTTTTTCCCTATTTATACAAGGTGCTGAGGAAAGTGCATTTCCAAAAATATACTATCGAAAGTCAAACGGTTTTCGTACTATTGAGCGACAAATTTAGCGTATTTTATAAAAACAAGCCTCTTTCAGCGCTCAGAACTCTGGAACCATTTACTGCAGAACATTGAACGGGAGCTCATTTTGAAGCTGACATTTGGTAGGTTATGTTAAGAAGTAAACCTTATTTTTTATTGTATACAGAGAGACTGATTATCTGATTTTACTTACTTTTAGGCTTTTTGGCCATTTGTAAAAATGTAAAAAATATTGAGAAAAAATCTTGCATTATTAAGAGGGATTCGGCATTGTTTGCTTAGTGGCTCGGCAATAAGTTTCGAGGGTATTAAATAGATTATCTTCACACGCCTAGACTCGAATAGCGCAGTAGCGCACGCACTGGCCGAGAGGTGAAGATAAGCGACCTTTGGGCGCCATTTTACTCCTGTGTTTATGGAAACTTGTGATGAAGCTAGTCCAGCTATGCGCTATTAGACGAAACATCACGTGTTTGTCTTCTGGCCTTGCTTGCCTAGGCTAGCTCCCATCTCACAGTCAGCTGGTTAGTTCACGCGCGTACTATTTATTTTCTTTGTTTGATATTTTCAATACTTTCTTATCAACGGTGCACCAGTAAAAAATATGTGCTTATTTGTACTTTCAATGCGGAATCTAACTATATATTTTAAAAATATTTTTTTCGTGGGCAAAGGCGTCTTAATGAAGAAAAATCTAAATTTCTCCATTTCCATAAAAAGTAAGAAAAACTGTTTACATGTCAATATAAACTTTAACTTCTCAGCATCAAAATAAACCATGATTTTGATCATTGGGTGAAAGGGTTTCGGAGCCACAACAGTTTAAAGTTGCTAATTTTATGAAAATACGATAAATTTAAATATTTTAAATTTAAACATTATGAAATTCTGATGCCTCAAACTTTGCACAAAGCATTGTATCACAGTTGTCAACGGACAGAAAAAGTTTCATTGTATTTAAAAATTGCAAGGTCAATTTTCTCTATATTTCGGTCGATATGAGATGGAATAGCCCTAATTACTTGTTCATTAACGTTCATCAGTGACAATAATTATGTATAAATTATACGGTAGCATTTTAAAACAATGATTACGGAATTTCTGAGACTACAACAAAATTGATATATTTTGTTGACTGTTTTCGGACTTTACAACGATCCTTCCCTTCTTTCTATAATAAATTGTTTCTTTTCGATCTTTTCTCTTCATTTCTTCCTGTCTCTCTTTTCCATATTGCCCAACAAACGTCTTTCTTTGTTTTCCTGTTAAATACGATGAGATGGCGACATGGAGCCATGGTGGAATAAAAATATTAGAGGAAAGCCTGACTACTTCGTAATTTGCAAGCACAGAGAAGAGTGGCTTCGTTCATATCCAGTGCTTCTGGTTCGCAGACGACTGCACTTCAAACGTGACACACGAAACACAAAACACTGCTTGCATGACGTGGTGTCAGATGGCGCTCTGTTCTAGCGATGGCGTCATTGCTTGCAGAATTTAATCTCGTGATAAGCGGGTGACTGCCTCGCCAGGGAGTTAAGTCACGGCCAGGCCGATCATGTTTCAAACAATTGAACAACGAGTCCTCGGAACAATTGAAAAACCTAACCTCAATAAAAAAAAATAAAAGGCGATAGAAAATGGAAGGAGAATGATATCTTGACATTCTGCTTGTAAAACTTCATTCACAGTCCAAACATCAGTGGTGGCAGGGTTGCCAGACGTCCCGATTTGGCGGGACATGTTCCCGATTTTCTTATAAAAGTTCCGGGTCCCGCTTCGATTCGAGACGGGACGCAAAAAGTCCCTCCTTTAGAGAATTAACATCGCTTGAATAATTTTATCGTTACGTAGTAACTATTTTCTTTTAGGCCTAAATTACATTAAATTTAAATTAATTTTCTTAACAATGTAGGTTTGCACACTGGGGGAAAAAAAACGAATATTTTGGCAAGTGTAAGGTTTGTAGCAGCGAATTCAGTGGTGAATATATTTCTAAACATTTAAAAAGAGACGTTCATCAGAAATGCGTGGGCGCAGAGAATTGACAGAAGCTTGTTGAAAACGCTGAAGTTCAGTGATAAATATGTAGGAAGCTATAAAAATGTATACTGCATGTTAAATGATGGGTTTGGAGCAGTAATATGCTGAGGCACAAAGTAAATATGAATTTAGGTATAAATAAATTTTGTAATTGTCATCAATTAATAAACTTTCGAGGAATATCACTTTTGTTGACGTCGTACGAACTTTTGTCCAATATTCTTTTGAGAAGATTAACTCCATATGTAGATGAAATTATTGGGGATCATCAGTGTGATTTTAGGCGTAATAGATCGACTATTGACCAGATATTTTGTATTCGACAGATAATGCAGAAAAATGGCAGTATAAGGGTACAGTACATCAGTTATTCATAGATTTCAAAAAGGCATATGACTCGATTAAGAGAGATGTTTTATATGATATTCTTATTGAATTTGGTATTCCCAAGAAACTAGTTCGATTAATTAAAATGTGTCTCAGTGAAACGTACAGCAGAGTTCGTATAGGTCAGTTTCTGTCAGATGCGTTTTCAATTCACTGTGGGCTAAAGCAAGGAGATGCACTATCACCTTTACTTTTTAACTTTGCTCTAGAGTATGCCATTAGGAAAGTCCAGGATAACAGAGAGGGTTTGGAATTGAACGGGTTACATCAGCTTCTTGTCTATGCGGATGACGTGAATATGTTAGGAGAAAATCCGCAAACGATTAGGGAAAACGCGGAAATTTTACTGGAAGCAAGTAAAGAGGTAGGTTTGGAAGTAAATCTCGAAAAGACAAAGTATATGATTATGTCTCGTGACCAGAATATTGTACGAAATGGAAATATAAAAATTGGAAATTTATCTTTTGAAGAGGTGGAGAAGTTCAAATACCTGGGAGCAACAGTAACAAATATAAATGATACTCGGGAGGAAATGAAACACAGAATAAATATGGGAAATGCCTGTTATTATTCGGTTGAGAAACTTTTATCATTCAGTCTGCTGTCGAAAAATCTGAAAGTTAGAATTTATAAAACAGTTATATTATCGGTTGTTCTTTATGGTTGTGAAACTTGGACTCTCACTTTGAGAGAGGAACAGAGATTAAGGGTGTTTGAGAATAAGGTTCTTAGGAAAATACTTGGAGCTAAGAGGGATGAAGTTACAGGAGAATGGAGAAAGTTACACAATACAGAACTGCACGCATTGTATTCTTCACCTGACATAATTAGGAACATTAAATCCCCTAAAACTGTATAGTTTGTATTTCAAATTTGAGTGATGTGTTAAGAAAAATCTGGAGTTTTTCAACTACAGTTTAGCGTTTTTTTAAGCTTGTGCAACGGTAAATGGAATTCTGAGTTGGCAACACTGGTGGGGAACAGTCAGTTATTGTCGGGTGACAGAAGGTATAAGATCGGTTAGCTAGAATGCCTAAATTCAGTAAACCATTGAAAAGTAAACTTCAGGCTTACGTTAGTGAATTTGGTGCCCATGTGTGCCTTTAAGATATATGGATCATATGCAGAGACTGAGAGAAAGTCAGAAAATAGGAAAGACTGGAGAATGTTGGGTTTGCAGTGAAAGACCGCCCTTGGACAACAATGAAGGAATGAATTCCGTCGAGCCAGGCATAACGATCATCTGGTCATAGCTATCTGCCCTCATGATGAAACCTGTACGTATGTACTTCCGAAACGGAACAGTTCCAGGGCATGGTGGATTACCCAGAAGTCTAATATTTTAATCACATTCACCGTGAAAGCTTAAAAACGCATAAATAAGGAGATATAGATGATTATAGAGAATAATAATTAGACAATGTACAAAGAATGTATGTGACGCTATATGATAGACAGACAGACAGATTTATTCGTTCCATAATATTCTTACATTTGCTTTTTAGCATAGAATAAAGAACATGTCCAATTCTTACGTTTAACATATAAAATGCAAATGTAACATGTACAGAATGGATACCTTAATGACAATAATATTTTATACAATGTAATATGTTTACCATTTAATAGTTATTAAAATATTTACACAGTACTGTGAAATGTCAAGAATTCATCTACGGAATAGAAAGTAGTTTTTTAGTTTTACCTTAAATAATGCAGGGTTTTGGCTATGATTCTTAATGTCTTCAGGAAGACTACTGAACATTTTTATCGCCATGTAACGTACTCCCCTTTGATAGCATGATAAATTTGATGATGGCGTATGAAAATCATTTTTCTGCGGGTATTTATACTATGTATGGCTGAGTTAGTTGGAAAATTTTCTTTATTACATAAGAGGAAATTTATTAAAGAGTATATGTACTGATTTGTTAAGGTCATAATCTCTAATTAAAAAAATAATGTACATGATTCTCTAGCCTTTTCTTCAACTATTATTCTAATGGCGCTTTTTTGTAATAAGAATATATTTTTACTATCTGCAGAATTTCCCCAAAATATTATTCCGTAGGACATAATGTAATGAAAATAGGCAAAATATATTGTCTTTGAGATACAGCTGTTTAGAAATTGTTGTAACGACCTAATTGCGAAGCATGATGAGCTAAGTTTGGGGGTTATTTCTTTAATATGATTTTCCAGTTTAATGTATTATTAACTTAATATGCAAACCAAGAAATTTGGTTGTTGATATTTCTAGTAGAGGTATATTGTTGATAATTGTGTCTAATGTTTCAGAGATTAAATCTGAAGTGGTTTTAAATTGAATTATGTTAGTTTTATTAATGTTTAATGCTAAGTTATTGGTTGTAAACCAGTAATAAATTTTAAGGAGAATTATTTCTGTTTTATATTTGAATGTGGCAAAGTTCTTGTCTGTAATTATGATACTTGTGTCATCTGCAAATAGTATAGGATACTCTATTCCTTTTATTATGGGGCCAAGGTCATTTATAAAAATTAGAAAAAGAAGAGGCCCTAATATAGATCTTTGTGGGACCCCTGTATGAACATATCCCCATGTTGAAGTGGATTTAAAGGAGTTGCTGAATGCGTTGATTTCAACTTGTTGTTTTCTGTTTAGGAGACATGACTCAAACCACTGGTATGCTATGCCTTTAATACCATAATATTCTAATTTTTGTAGTAGAATTTTATGGTTAATACAGTCGAAAGCTTTGGAGAGATCACACAATATCCCTCCTACTTGTAATTTTTTATTAATAGCTTCCAGAATTTTATCAACAGTAATCTCACTAGACGTTTTGATTTATCTAGAGAAAATCAAAACTCGAGTGGGATTTAATTGACTATTACACGATTAGAAGAAAGTATATAAAGATTAGAAGTAACAAAGTACTCCAATACAATAAAATATTAATTGACTTACGAAAATACAACTGTCTTCAAATGTATTATTGTACCATCTCAACATTACAAATATTACGCTAGATGCATGCTAGATGGCAGTAGTGAGCATGCCTTCTCGTCAAGAAGTTCTCGATCTATTATACACGATGGCAATGTTACTAGTCAAGAAAGCTTTGTTGATTCAGTTTCATTTTTATTAAAATGCAACATTCCACTTCAATTATCCGAATCCCAGTAATCAACGTCACTTGACAGATGATTTTCAATAAATCTTAATATTAAACAATCTCTGATACGTGACTATCCATAATATCATATAGCAGAGGCTATAACATAACCTAACTAAAATACACAAGTGTTAGAAAAGTTTTAATTAACGATGATGACCTAAAAAATAAACATGAATAATTTTAAAAGGAATAATTATTGAATGTACAATTTTGAAATTTGAATGTGGTTGGTGGTTCAATTGATGTTATATTGGACGTGTGCGTAATAGAAGTGGAACTCGTTGATTTAGGCCTACAACTTATTCAGGATTTCCGAATGAATAATTTTAAAAGGAATAATTATTGAATGTACAATTTTCAAATTTTAATATGGTTGTTTGTTCAATTGATGTTATATTGGACGTGTGCGTAATAGAAGTGGAACTCGTTGATTTAGGCCTACAACTTATTCAGAATTTCCGAATGAATAATTTTAAAAGGAATAATTATTGAATGTACAATTTTCAAATTTTAATATGGTTGTTTGTTCAATTGATGTTATATTGGACGTGTGCGTAATAGAAGTGGAACTCGTTGATTTAGGCCTACATGGTGTATTCAACTCATTCAGAATTTCCGAATGAATAATTTTAAAAGGAATAATTATTGAATGTACAATTTTCAAATTTGAATGTGGTAGGTGGTTCAATTGATGTTATATTGGACGTGTGCGCAATAGAAGTGGAACTCGTTGATTTAGGCCTACATGGTGTATTCAACTTATTCAGGATTTCCGAATGGTGCTCTTCATTTATTTGTAAATCGGATTCCAGAAGATGCATAGGTATGATCAGTGATTTTTATTAATTCTTGTTCTTGAATGCCAATGCGAGTCATATTTGAAACTGCTATGCATCGACTGGAGTGGTTTGTAATTTTATATATATATATATATATATATATATATATATATATATATATATATATATTTTTTGACGTCCAGACCAGCGCAGTTTCAAATGTTGGCAAACAAAGAAACAAATGCTAGGGACGCGATAAAATTAAACAAATGCCAGGGACGCGATAAAATTGTGCGATAAGCAGCCATGATTGGCTGAAATAAGTCCTTTCGTACCGTTTTATTGGTCAAAAGTAGTATGACGTCGTAAGAGTATAATAGTCAGTTAAATTAAACGTCGCTTGCTCAGTTGATCTATTCTTTCTCAATCCAAATTGTTCCGGAATGATAATGTTTTATCTATAAAGATGATGATATACTCTTATATAACTTTTTCGAAAACCTTTGAGAAGACTGGTAGAAAGTATATTGGCCTCTAAACAGGTTAAACAGGTAAAATCATAATCCCAAAATAATGACAAAAATCTTGATAAGGAAAATAAGTTAGATTTGATTTGAACTTTGAACGCCAACTGAGTTTAAAGCATGGTGGTAGTTGTAGTAACAGTAACAATGATTAATATTCAAGAGAAGTCAAGAATTAAACCTTGTTTGTGAATTACTACTCTTGCGAACAATTCAATTTACATTGCATTTAGCAATAATTATAATTTCGGTCACGTCATCAACATTTCAAAAATTTGTAGTCTTCTCGCGTTAGAATAAACTAGGCGTGACAGTCTTTTGTTTGCTGATTAACGGCCGTCGTTTGTTTGTAAGGATTATGACGTCAGTGGCGCACGTGACCCTGACGTGTCAGAATTTGGAACCCAGTATAAATAAAGTGATGATGGTGGATTTTGTGAGGAATTACGAAAGTAGGTGCGCCGCTCTCTGCTGTTGTCGCTGAGAACTTAATCCTCTACAAGCGATTACAGATAACCGGGCACTAATCTGGCGCTTCCAAGGCCACCTGCGCTGCGCTGACCATCGCACACTGGTCGCCATGGTGAGCGAGATAATGTTGGGCCTACAGATTTTACCATTTTTATTTTCTTCACGACTGTCGTCTGTTTCATCTCTCTACACGGTCAATTATCCATGCAATTTGGGGAGGATATTGAAAGACGCAAGTTGGAAACGAAATTTAATTAAGACGGATGCAGATTTTGTGTCTCCATGGTGCGCCATGTTCAAGGTCATCTTAACTATGTTCATATAAATTTCTTACTTACTGGCTTTTAAGGAACCAGAAGGTTCATTGCCGCCCTCACATAAGCCCGCCATTGGTCCCTATCCTGAGCAAGATTAATCCAGTCTCTATCATCATATCACACCTCCCTCAAATCCATTTTTATATTATCCTCCCATCTACGTCTCGGATTCCCAAACCTCTTTTTCCCTCCGGCTTCCCAACTAACACTCTATATGCATTACTGGATTCGCCCATACGTGCTACATGCCCAGCCCTTCTCAAACGTCTGGATTTAATGTTCCTAATTATGTCAGGTGAAGAATACAATGCGTGCAGTTCTGCGGTGTGTAACTTTCTCCATTCTCCTGTAACTTCATCCCTCTTAGCCCCAAATACGAGTATTTTCCTAAGCACCTTATTCTCAAACATCCTTAACTTAGGTTCATCTCTCAAAGTGAGAGTCCAAGTTTCACAACCATACAGAACAACTGGTAATATAACTGTTTTATAAATTTGAACTTTCAGATTTTTCGACAGCAGACTGGATGATAAAAGCTTCTCAACCGAATAATAACAGGCATTTCCCATATTTATTCTGCGTTTAATTTCCTCCCGAGTGTCATTTATATTTGTTACTGTTGCTCCCAAGTATTTGAATTTTTCCACCTCTTCAAAGGATAAATTTCCAATTTTTATATTTCCATTTCGTACAATATTCTCGTCACGAGACATAATCATATACTTTATCTTTTCGGGGTTTACTTCCAAACCTATCTCTTTACTTGCTTCAAGTAAAATTCCCGTGTTTTCCTTAATCGATATAGACTTGTAACATTCCAAGTACCAAATCTCAAAACCTTATTCCTTTGCTGTGGTCGTGCCAGAGAATCAGTCCCATTCCGAGGCTTATTTGAAGGATTCGTAACAAGAAATAATGTTTATGCAAGGTGTTTAAAAAGTGTCGCATATTTTTACAGGAGGTAGCATTGGTCGAAACTAGAAAAAAAGTTCCTATAAACCGTATTATGACCTAGATACTCACCTGTCTGTTACTTAGACACTAGAGAAGGTGTTCTATGTGGTTACCACGCATTTTTACACATGTTTCAGCCCTTCTCATGAATCACGAACTTTTGCGACCACACCTGGATGTTGTCGGATTTGCTCACAGGCATTGGATACACGCTCCTGTAACGTTCCTATGCTGTCCACGGGTGTGGCATACACCTATGTCTTAAAATGTTCCCATAGAAATCCAAAGTATTTGGGTCTGGTGATCGGGGAGGCCATGCTACTGGACCTCCTCGACCAATCCATCGACCATTAAAACTCCGAGTTAGGTATTATCTCACGAGGCGTAGAAAATGGGGTGGTGCCCCATCGTACATAAACAGAAAGACAGCCTACAGCACTGAATATTGTACGTACTTACTAACAGAAGTAAAATGAGAGGCTCTATAGTATCCTGGACCTGTGTTTACTACTACATTCTCTGTTTAATTCTCGTGAGGGATGCTATCCACTCCCAAAATATGCACCATTGTTTTGTGCTTTTAAACGAATGACGATCGTAGGCCACAATACAGCATGGCCTATATCTCAACAGATACTTGTTTCCGGAGATAATATGTTTATAGGAACTTTTTTTTTAGTTTCGATTTATGCTACCTCTTGTAAAAATATGCGACACTTTTTTAAACGCCCTGTATATGAAGCGGTGAAAATAAGAGAGTCAGAAGCCATGCTTTTAACAAAAATGTTTTTTTTTTTTTTTTTTTTTTTTTTTGAGAGAGTTCATTTCTTACACATATGGGGAAGCTACCACTATGCGGATGATGTGAATATGTTAGGAGAAAGTCCATAAACTATTAGGGAAAACACGGGAATTTTACTGGAAGCAAGTAAAGAAATAGGGTTGGAAGAAAATCCCGAAAACACAAAGTATATGATTATGTCTCGTGACGAGAATATTGTACGAAATGGAAATAAGAAATCGGAACTTTATCCTTCGAAGAGGTGGAAAAATTCAAATATCTTGGAGCAACAGTAACAAATATAAATGATACTCGGGAGGAAATTAAACACAGAATAAATATAGGAAATGCCTGTTATTATTCGGTTGAGAAGCTTTTATCATCCAATCTGCTGTCAAAAAATCTGAAATTTAGAATTTATAAAACAGTTATATTACCGGTTGTTCTTTATGGTTGTGAAACTTGGACTCTCACTTTGAGAGAGGAACATAGGTTAAGGGTGTTTGAGAATAAGGTTCTTAGGAAAATATTTGGGGCTAAGAGGGATGAAGTTACAGGAGAATGTAGAAAGTTACACAACACAGAACTGCACGCATTGTATTCTTCACCTAACATAATTAGGAACATTAAATCCAGACGTTTGAGATGAGCAGGGCATGTAGCACGTATGGGCAAATCCAGAAATGAATATAGTATGTTAGTTGGGAGGCCGGAGGGAAAAAGACCTTTGGAGAGGCCGAGACGTAGATGGGAAGATAATATTAAAATGGATTTGAGGGAGATGGGATATAATGATAGAGACTGGATTAATCTTGCTCAGGATAGGGACCGATGGCGGGCTTATGTGAGGGCGGCAATGAGCCTCCGGGTTCCTTAAAATCCAGTAAGTAAGTATATGAGGAAGCTACCAGTAAAATATTATAAAATTCACTCGTCAAATAAGAGAAATATACACTAAAGAAATTGTGATGCCGCCCCTAATAGCATTGGACTCTAAACCTTTAACACGCTAGATGCATTTTCTAATTCTTGGGATTCAGTTCTCTGTTGTTAGATTTCGGAGTCAGTGAAACAGGCGTAAAAGATCTCTTAGCATCCACTCGGTGCTATTTTTAGCTTTTAATGCATACAGATCCGTGTCCCGCTTATCAGGTGACGGGAGTGATAATTTCTGTACCTTGGCATATTTCACAATAATCAGATTTCCTCGTGTAAGTTACAACTTTTCAGTAGGTATAAGACAGATGAACAATAAACTAAGAGGGATGAAAAAAAGAGGAAGAAACACTTACCATGTGTGACATGGAAGCTGCTTTTGGATCGCCACACCAATGAAATTGCATTTGCGGGATCACATGATAATTTCATAATATTATATTTGCGTTTAACTTAAAAAAAATGGTAACAGAGACTACAGCATTGCGTCGATGCCACCAGCAATGAATTTGTTAATACGAGTAGGAAGCCTCTTTTATTTCATGGTCCAGGCTGTGCTCCTACTACAACATTAATCAAATGGAATGCACAATTTATGCTCATTGTTAGCGGTTCCATCCTCATTTGTTTTATATTTTAAGAGGTTATGTGCATTACAGCATTTCGTGACTGGTTCTCAGTCAATAAATTAGTATTAAATTCTAACATAACTAACATAATTCATATATATATATATATATAATTTTAATGTACCGAAGTACATATGATATTTCCATGCAGATATTCTGCGTCATCATATGATGAAAGAGTAATGGAACGGAGAAAAATTCTCTCCGGCGCCGGGATTTGAACCCGTGTTTTCAGCTCTACGTGCTGATGCTTTATCCACTAAGCCACACCGGATACAACCCCGGCGTCGGATAGAATCGTCTCAGATTAAGCTCCAACTCTTGGGTTCCCTCTAGGGGCCGCCCTCTGCACTACGTCATAGATGTCTATGAACGTAGGACCGAAGTCCACACATGTGCTGAGGTGCACTCGATATGAGTGACTAGTTGGCCGGGATCCGGTGTGGCTTAGTGGATAAAGCATCAGCACGTAGAGCTGAAAACCCGGGTTCAAATCCCGGCGCCGGAGAGAATTTTTCTCCGTTCCATTACTCTTTCATCGTAACATAATTCAATTTAAATCCTGTCAAAATTCAACGTCGCAAATTTCTAGCGCAATAATTAACAATAGATCCCTATTAGAAACAACAACAACCAAATTTCTTGGCTTAAAAATCAATAATGTGTTAAATTGGAAAAATCATATTAAAGAGATTACCTCCAAACTAAATTCAGCTTGTTTTGCTATTAGATCTATGCAAGAGATAGTAAATATCAATACCTTAAAAACAATATACTTTGCATACTTCCACTCGGTAATGAGTTTTGGAATAATATTCTGGGGAAATTCCACAGATAGTAACAGTATATTTCTATTACAAAAAAGAGTAATAAGAATAATAGTAGGTGCCAAATCTAGGGAATCGTGTAGGACTATTTAAAAAAAACTACAAATAATGTCCATGGCTTGTCAGTATATCTTTTCATTAATAATCTTCCTCGTATGTAATCGTGAAAACTTTGTAACTAATTCAACAGTTCATAGCATAAATACACGTCAAAAAATGACTTTCATAGGCCTACTCCATCGGCAAGTCTATCGTGCTATCAAAAAGGAGTGCGTTATATGACAGTACAAGTTTTTAATAGCCTCCTTATCGATATAAAAAATGAAACTCAAAACATAAGATTATTTAGGGCCAAGTTAAAGAAGTACCTAATTTCTCACGCCTTCTATTCTGTAGGTGAATTCATGACATTCAATAACACTTCATTAAATTGATACTAAAACTTTGTGTTGTACTAGTAGACTATATTGTAAATCTCGTCGGTATATATTTCATCTAGACTGTGACTAAAAATGAAGACTTTATAATAGTATTAAGTTTTTTGACTTGTTCCATATTCTAGCTGTGAAACAATGTATGAATACCATGGGTTAATAAATACAATACAATACGAAACCACCCAGCCATCCGGGATCAGTCTTGCCAACTGTAGTGTACGGAAAGTCGCAAAACTGTACTTCAAAAACGCTAAATCTCTATTTTAGCGGTGTAAAAAAAAACAAAAAAACAAAGTGACACCAAACAGTTAAAAGTGGGCAACACTGTCCGGGATGGCTCTCTTTAATAACAATGGCGTATTAATAAACAAATTAGTATTTTAATGATTCTTTATTTCAGTGATTTATATACAAGGGAGCCATGTTGAAAACAGTTGCTGTAGATCTGTGATTTCGGTATCAGATGGACTTGGAAGAGATTCATATCAATCTTTTTTTTAATATGTAAAACCTTAACAAAATAATTGTATTAATTTTAAATTAATAAAAAATTATTATTCGTACACAAGTGGGGTATAGATTCATAAATAGTTAATTTAAACATAGTATAATTGTAACTGTGCTATTAATGATGTGCTATTGTTATTAATTACAATTTCAAAGAACTAATTGTCGTCATATTGATATGTGAATCGTTTCGACTATCAATTGCATTGTTGTCTCTAAACTAGGCCTCATGGAATGAGGAAGCGATTATGAAGTAGTTAACGAGAAGGCTGTGCCTTGTTAAATTTAAAGCTGGGGTAAGAAGAAGAAATGAAAAGAAATATCAGACATTTATTTCAAATTCCAAACATCCTTGCAATCGAAACCATACTCACAATAACAAACTTTAAACAGCATAAACATTTCACGCAATTATAAGGATTTCATGAATCTTTTGTCACTTTTTTATGAAAGATGATGTAAGTTTTCGATTACATATTATTATGTATAACATA
This sequence comes from Periplaneta americana, assembly GCF_040183065.1. NCBI lineage: Eukaryota > Metazoa > Arthropoda > Insecta > Blattodea > Blattidae > Periplaneta > Periplaneta americana. Next base: position 202,959,591 of record NC_091120.1, read on the forward strand.
TTTCTCACCAAGAGAATATAGTAACGATAGAAACTAGAATCCGTGTTACCATTGCGAAATAAAAAAAAGACGTTCACATTTTTAACATCAGGAAGCAAGAGCCAGCCGTACGTTATCTGAATTGTAGATGTCAACTGTCTCGAGCGTTGCTATGACATCAGTCGTTTGTTTGTAGTATGGGCGTTCGCGGCAATGTGTAAGCACCTATTGTCTTGGAATTGTCACGTCTGTTGGCACCAAACGGTTCTACCCCCGCCGAAAACGAGTTCTGATCACTTCAGCTTAAGATAAACTTTTGTATGCAACAGCTAAATAACTTCGTCATGAGAGATATGGACGGTTCATATGACTAAATATCCTTCCAGTGGCGGTACAACAGGGTTGTCCATCACTGTACGCTTTAAAAATCGTTTTGTGGCCATATAAATTTACTACTACTACTACTACTACTACTACTACTACTACTACTACTACTACTACTACTACTACTACTACTACTACTACTACTACACATTGATTTTAGAGCAAAAAACCATTAAAACCAAAATTATAGTCGCGTCGCTGTTATTCCCGGCGTGACTCCTCCTCTTTGCTTATGTCTTAGGAAGTGAAGGCTCTATAAAGTCTAGGTAGGTAGTATCGTTCGCCATTTTTGTTCTTTCGTTGTCGAGCTACCAGACGAGGAATCTATTTGCCACACCGTTAAACATTATCATGTCGTAGCTTCTATGATAATAAATCAAAGGCACTGTAATTCAGCAAATAATTGAGCGGCAAATAACGTCCTCGTGTGCTGTCTGCGATCGCCAACGAAAGAACCAAAATGGCGGGCGATTATATTAAGTATTTATCCAGCCTTAGGAAATGCATAACGTCTTCTTCAGTGAATGGCAAGACGCACACATTTAAATGTAGCCGACCTGCAACGTGATTGGCTGCCGGAAATTAGAGCGACGGGACTATAGCATTGTTGTCTTGTTGTATAATATGTTGGTTTCAGTTTACAAAAGGTGCCCTTTATGGCCCCCATTTACTACCAAACAATGTATACATCTGTCTTAGAAATTGTTTAATGTTTAATCGTTATTCAGTTGTTTTTATTAGCTTTATTCTACATCTTGATTACACAACTTTTAACACTGTATCACTTCGGAATATGTATGATAAGACTTTCTTGTGTTAAATTTTAACGTACCTCTTGTTAACATGTTTCGACCTATTTTCGGTCATCCTCGGAACTGGTCATTGTTGGTCTTGGCGCCTCTTGTTTCCTGTGTGGGTGCGTTCGTAGTGTAGAGTCAAAGAGTGTATGTGTTTTGAAATTGAGTTGTGTGTTGAGAATATCGTTGGGGTGTGTTTTCGTGTGTCTGTATATTTCATATTGTTCTAGTGTGTTGAGTTTCTGGCTTTTTGGTTGGATGTACAGTATTTCCATGTCTGTGTTGATGTCTCTGTAGGTGTGGTTAGCATTTGTGATGTGTTCTGCATATGTAGGACAGACAGGCAGATCATTTCAAACACGTTACAAAGAACACATCACAGCCATAACAAAATTACAAAACATCTCCACATATGCAGAACACATCACAAATGCTAACCACACCTACAGAGACATCAACACAGACATGAAAATACTGCACATCCGACCAGAAAGCCAGAAACTCAACACACTAGAATAATATGAAATATACAGACACACGAAAACACACCCCAATGATATTCTCAACACACAACTCAATTTCAAAACACATACACTCTTTGACTCTACACTACGAACGCACCCTCACAGGAAACAAAAGGCGCCAAGACCAACAACGACCAGTTCTGAAGATGACCGAAAATAGGTCGAAACATGTTATCAAGGTACGTTAAAATTTAACACAAGAAAGTTCATATCATAAATGTAGCTTTATTCACTTGTTTCTATTAACTTCTGTCTGCAATTGTTTAATCCAAAGCCTCCTCAAAATTGGTGTACTGAAGCATTAAAATTTCCCTTTGTTTAATACACATACATTGTCATCAAAAGAGGTAATGTTTACAAAGCAGTAGTTTATAAATGGAAAATAAATGTACATACTGAAACCTGAAGAATCCGAAAAAAATGTAGAAATAAGTACATGGTGCCATAAAAAAAGACTCATTGGCACACGCTTTATAAATAAAAAAGTATAGTACTTGAAAACACATTCAAAATATTCCTCCTTTGATACCCTACAACTTTTATATATATATATATATATATATATATATATATATATATATATATATATATATATAGTTTCTTCATAAAATTATAAATAAGGAAGTTACAAGCATTGTTCCATACTTTTTACTCACCCTCTATAAATAGTATACCATCCAACCGTATGCTATCTTACGACAACTAAGTTAAAAGCATGAAAGTAATAATAATAATAATAATAATAATAATAATAATAATGATTTATTTTAGCTGGCAGAGTTAAGGCCGTAAGGCCTTCTCTTCCACTCAACCAGCAAAAAGAGTATATACATATGCATGAACTTACAAAGAATTCAACAATTTGATTTAGATAAGAGCTACATGTATACAAGAGTTATTTACGAATTAAACAACAAAATACTATGAACTATTAATTAAACACTGAAATAAACTGTGTAGCAGAATTAAGCCAAAATACATAGAATGTTAATATATTTCAAATAATATTACATAATAGAAAGAGATTATTATGAGACAATTTTGAAAATACAGCACAATCAGGATGATGCCTAAAAGAAAGAAGTAACAATGTAGTCAGTGATAGTTTAAATCAGTATGATTGGAGTGAAATGCTAATAAGGTTATCTTTTAAGCTGTTCTTAAAGGTGTTTATTGTCTTGCAGCCCCTAATACTTTGTGACAAGGAATTCCATTGACGCGAGGTGGATATTGTAAAAGATGATGAATAACAAGATGTTCTATGAAGAGGTATACTTAGCGTGCCACATAAGTGATCTGGTATTTACGTCGTGGTTAGAGTATAGATAAGAGAAACGAGACGAAAGGTAATTTGGTGTTGAGGTGTGCAGAATTCGAAAGAGTAAAGACAAAGAGTGTAAAGTTCTGCGTTCTTTAAGTCGGAGCCACGAAAGACTTGCGAAGGACGGTGATATGTGATCATATCGTCGGATGTTGCACACGTATCTGACGCACATATTCTGAGCTCGCTGTAACTTGACTGACAGTTCAGAACTTAGGTCACTTAACAAAACGTCACAATAATCGAAGTGCGGCATTACTAGGGTTTGTACCAGGGTAAGTTTTAGTTGCTGGGGCAGTATGAGGACGGCAGAGAAATATGCAGAATATTGCGGATTATACAGATGATAATGATATGAAAAGCTTTATAGACGAGAAATGGTCACACTTATTGTTTGTTAATTGTTAAAGTTTGCGATTTTCTATCGGGGCTATAGGATTACGATTCATTCTAGGATGGACATCCCTGACTTACATGATAAATCCATTTCTGCTCGAAGTGGGAGGGACGCAAGGTTGTTTACGTAAGATTTCATCACGTTAGATCATCAGAATACAAACAAACATTTGATGTAATTTTTGCGAAGGATTATGACAACGAGGGCTGCAGGGGGGAGCAGCGCAACTCGGAAGAGCTGCATTGCATACATATGAGTTCCCTTACGCAAGAAGAAGTTTAGCATTGTAAAGGAAAGTATAAAATAGAGTGCAAGTGGAAGAGAATCGGTACACACCGTCTTATCAACGCAAAAAAGAAGGGGGGGGGGAAGAAATTCGAGGAACAATCGGTAGTACTTTTGGAGAATATACAAACGTGGACAAATTATTAGACTAAATTAATTATATATGTAACAAAGCTGTATTTATCAGCAGAAATTATGAACAAAAATGTATTTTGCACAAAAATAATGAATAGAAAATTGAGTCTGGAGGTTCCTAATATTTTGTGAACATTCCCTTATTCCTTATTAACACGTTGATTTTGTCAGGGATGCTGGAAACCAAAGTTTGACACTTTCTTTGAATATCAGCATCATTTAGCCAGATATCAGACAGTGCTTAAATGAGTCCATGTTTTGTTGTAAGTCTCTTTTTGTCCACTTTGTTCTTCAGTATAGATCACAGATTTTCAGTTTCGTTCATGTCCGGTCTTCTTGCAGGCCATGGGAGAATATCTTCTGCAGTGTATAATTAAAACACCAGTAGTGCCAACACAGCCAGACAAAATATACTTAACCGTTGGAAAAATATACCAGAAGATGTAAACAATGGTATTTACAACAATAGAAACTCTGTAAATTATACTGATAGTTGATATGACGAATTGTATTATGTTTCCAAGAAAAACGTTTTAGTCTAATAATTTGTCCACGTCTGTAATTTGTATGTAAATTTGTAACAAATTGACGTCGAACGTCATTGTTCGAGACAAAAAATGACAAGAATTGTAACTTTTTCATATGAAAAGCTAATTCTCGAGTCGTGGTGCCATGGAAACAGAAATGTGACATGAATTACTTGGCTCGTGGTTTTCGATTCGGTCCGCCTCCTCCATTCTCTATTTGTATGTTGTTTAGTCAACTGTCCGAAGACAGGTCTGAACCTGACAAGTGAAACAAAGATGACACCACTTATGAGGCAACTAGGCCAGGAGATAATGTGGTAGGGTGGCCAGTTCCTTTCACCCTTATTTGTATAAATGGATAAATTAAGAGGGGAAATGGGAGGAGAAACATTAGAACGCGTCCCTGCAAAGGAGTTTGTGACTGAGAAAGACTGAATTATGTGAGCTCCAAGCTTGTTGGTCACTTGTCTCACCCCGAGTTTTGTCGTTCCACTGAAGAAACTTTGCAGAATATTGAAGAGGAAAGCCGAAAATAGATGTAACCTAATAGGTACCGCGTAAGGGGGGGAGCATGACAGAAGAACATCAGGACAAGGAACGCCGGAAAATCTAAAAAAAAAGTCTGCTCTTTGAAAGGTATCGAGTCTTTTCAGTGTGCGAATAGAATTCGAGTAAACTCGCCCCAAGTACCGAAGGCAATATGCGAAATCCAATGCTCAGGAGAAAATACGTTCAAAAATGCGTTTTGTCATCGCAGCGCAACAACAATGAACTTCAATGTTCAGCTAAGTTTCAGTGACTTACGTTATAGTAGCCTCGTTTAATTTTTAGGCAGCGGCATTCCTTTTAAGATTCGTAGGTCTTTATTGCATGCACCGATAATAAAATGAAAATGCGACATTGTCACTTCTTGTTTGTTGCTGCTATATATTAATATAACATGGAACAAGACACACTGCTAAAATTTGCAACTCTGGTTTATATATACACTCCGCGTGGAGTATTGGAGCGGCCTTCAAAAGACTTGACGACAATGGACAGCGCGACATAATTAAAATTATTGAAACTACAAAGCTTCCGTCCTCTTTGACACCGCTAGCCTACTAATTGAACGTGGCTACTTTACAGAAGAGGGTATTTCATTTAAACGGCCCATTAATACTTTCAGTTGATCTATTGTCTTTAAAATGTCAGGAATTTTTTAGCAAGCATGAAAGAAATTTCTCTTTGCATCTGTTTCTAATAATGGGCAAATATAAACTTAAGTCAGGTTGTAAATAATAAAAAATTTGCTCAACAATGAACACAATAAATGTTTGGTTCTTTGTCAAATGCCGTTGGAATCTTCCTGGCTGTGATTTGCTTGAAAAATTCTTAATATGTATTTCATATGTTTGACATCCGTGTTAGCAGTGGCGAACGCAGAATTTTGTCAAAGGGGGGAAGGTCATTTTTAAAATTGTTTACAGTTTACATTCTCAGTATTTTTTTTTTATTTTTGTGCATTAGCACCTATTATTATTAATACAGACGTTTGAGATGGGCAGGGCATGTAGCACGTATGGACGAATCCAGAAATGCTTATAGAGTGTTAATTGGGAGGCCGGAGGGAAAAAGACCTTTGGGAAGCCCGAGACGTAGATGGGAGGATAATATTAAAATGGATTTGAGGGAGTTGGGATATGATGATAGAGACTGGATTAATCTTGCGGGACCATTGGCGGGCTTATGTGAGGGCGGTAATGAACCTTTAGGTTCCTTAAAAGCCGGTAAGTAATCGCCTATTATTATTATTATTAGTATTATTATTATTATTATTATTATTATTATTATTATTATTATTATTATTATTATTATGCTACGACTAATATTATACTATGTTCTAATAGAACATTTTCATGAATATAATTATAAAATCTTTGAAACGTAATTTTTTTACAGCCATCCAATTTTTAACAAATTTTAAATTGAATTCTCTTTAATTTTGTACGTGTATATGTATATGTGTGTGTATATATATATATATATGTATATATATATATATATATATATATATATATATATATATACACTAATGGCTTGTGCAGCAAATGCTGCAAACTAAGTTCATTAGACGTTCAAATAAACATTTTTCATATTTATTTTCAATGAAGAATACCAGACATTCTCAAAGTTATTTGCTTCCATAATAATGAAAGATACTCTCTCTCGAGCCAAACTGAAGAGAACCACGCATATAAATATCTACACCACACCGCCATTAAATATATGAAAAAAGACCCAACCCCGCTTGATTAATAACTATAAAAATATTTGATTTTTAATAATATTGTTATCTCAGGTAAGTTTTATGGCTTTCAGTAACATATACTATATAGCCGCCACTCAGTAAAATATAGAAATCAAAATATAATTTAAGTTATTCTCTACATCTACTTATATAACACCAAAACGTTTCACTTCCATATCATCAATATAGCATTAATATGTATAATTAATGAAAAATACTCACATCATGGCATTAACTACAATAATATTTAATTTCTAATGGTAATAATGTCATCAAACCACCTGAAGTTTTGTAGTTTTTAATATCCAACACACAGCTGTACCCAGAAAATTACACACCACAGAATCGAACCTGTAAATTATTTTTAGTAAGTTAAGTTTTTAATAACCAATTTAATTTGAGCTCTAAATTATGTCAGCATTCTTGCAGATCATGGCCTTCCTGTAATATTGTTTACTGTAGTATGTGTTTTGTTTTATTCTGAAATGCAATTAGCTAGTTCTCAAAACTGACGACAGACGGAGTTTGGAAAATAGGAAAATTATATTGAAAAATTGACATTTCACTGAAAACTACTATTTTTCTGAAAATTTTAGGTTCCAAGCTTCAAAATGAGGGGTCATTTATTAAAATCCGTTCAGCCGTTTTCCCGTAATTTCTATTACCAGTTTCAAATTATATATATATATATATACACACATATATAATATGGTCAACAGTTATTTGTATATAAGTAAACGATTATGAATAAAAAATACTCAAATCTAAATAGTACGTCTTTTTTTTTAAGTTCGAGAGGAGAGTTCAAACCCGGTAACCCCACCTTGCGTGCTTGATAGTAATACGAGCTCTCCAGATTAATACAGCTGGCTTTTCTCATAGTCAGACAAGACAGTTCTTGGAAACACGGAAATGGCATTATAGCAGTTTTATACTTGTCCAGTTCTAAAAGCGAAAGTATTGTTGGCAAAACGGTGAAAATTGTACAGTTACAAGGAAAGGGTATCGTTCTGTTAGGTTGCGCAACCTGCTTGAAGGCAGGACGGGCAATATTAGAACCGTGAGAGAGATCTCGCTCAACAATGCGATCTCTAACCCTGTTCCGCGCATGCGTGCATTGTTTGTTCCGTATCCTGTTCAGTCCGTTTCTCGTTTTGCCGGTCGGATCGGAATCCGTTCACACGGCTTGTAAATCGCTACCTGCCGCTGTCTGGATCGTAGGCCTGTTCACAGGAGTGAAACTGCTGCCCTCAAGCGGGCGGCTGTCCAGTTTACTTCTGCATTGAGATTATTGAAGTATTATATCCACAATATTCGTTTAGAACAAATGAAGTCGCCAGTAATCTCAGAACTGAATGCAATATCTGCTATATTGATTTTAATGCAACGGATCACAAAATGAAATACGGTATGCCGAAGATATATTAAATCGTTCATTGAAGCATTCTCCGATCTTTCCCATTTTGTGCCTTCCTCTTTCTTAGTCTCCGTATATGTTCCATAAATAGTCGGAAATTATTCTTCTACAGATATTGTCTATTAAATTAAATCCGTAGCACACCGATAATTTCATCACTATACAATTTTGTTATTCTAGGTTTAATTTGTAATTCAGTAAAGATAATATTGTAAAAAATTGCACAAAATTGTAAAAATTGTAGAAAATTACTAAATTGTAAAACTATAACAATTTGTAAAAATTGTAATTGTAATATTGTAAAATTTTGACTTGTTCCACATCTTAAAGCTTCATTGCTCATGTAAGATCTATGGAATAAAATGAATGAATGAATGAATGAATGAATGAATGAATGAATGAATGAATAAAATATTCTTTGTTTTTCTATGACTATTACACTCTTACTACGTCATACTACTTTTGACCAATAAAACGGTACGAAATGACGTATTTCGACCAATCATGGCTGCTTATCGCACAATTTTATCGCGTCCCTAGCATTTGTTTAATTTTATCGCGTCCCTAGCATTTGTTTAATTTTATCGCGTCCCTAGCATTTGTTTCTTTGTTTGCCAACATTTGAAACTGCGCTGGTCTGGACGTCAAAAAAAAAAAAAAAAAAAAATACATATATATATATATATATATATATATATATAATTACAAACCACTCCAGTCGATGCACAGCAGTTTCAAATATGACTCGCATTGGCATTCAAGAACAAGAATTAATAAAAATCACTGATCATACCTATGCATCTTCTGAAATCCGATTTACAAATAAATGAAGAGCACCATTCGGAAATCCTGAATAGGTTGAATACACCATGTAGGCCTAAATCAACGAGTACCACTTCTATTACGCACATGTCCAATATAACATCAATTGAACCACCAACCACATTCAAATTTGAAAATTGTACATTTAATAATTATGCCTTTTAAAATTATTCATTCTGAAATCCTGAATAAGTTGAATACACCATGTAGGCCTAAATCGACGAGTTCCACTTCTATTACGCACACGTCCAATATAATATCAATTGAACCACCAACCACATTCAAATTTGAAAATTGTACATTCAATAATTATTCCTTTTAAAATTATTCATGTTTATTTTTTATGTCGTCGTCGTTAATTAAAACTTTTCTAACACCTGTGTATATTAGTTAGGTTATGTTATAGCTTCTGCTATATGATATTATGGATAGTCACGTATCAGAGATTGTTTAATATTAAGATTTATTGAAAATCATCTGTCAAGTGACGTTGATTACTGGGATTCGGATAATTGAAGTGGAATGCAACTGTCTTAATAAAAATGAAACTGAATCAACAAAGCTTTCTTGACTAGTAACCGTCTACAGAGTTCAATGAAGATTCCATAGTTGGCACAACTGCCATCTAGCGTAATGGTGCAATAATACATTTGAAGACAGGTTTATTTTCGTAAGCCAATTAATATTTTATTGTATTGGAGTACTTCATTACTTCTAATCTTTATATACTTTCTTCTAATCGTGTAATAGTCAATTAAATCCCACTCGAGCTTTGATTTTCTCTAGATAAATCAAAACGTCTAGTGAGATTAGTGTTGATAAATTATCTAGCATTCCGGTCAGCGCCTCTGGCCGCGAAATCAGGTGGCCCGGGTTCGATTCCCGGTCGGGGCAAGTAACTTGGTTGAGGTTTTTTCCGGGTTTTTCCCTCAACCCAAGATGAGCAAATACTGGATAACTTTCGGTGCTGGACCCCGGACTCATTTCACCGGCATTATCACCATCTCATTGACACGCAAAATAACCGAAGCTGTTGATAAAGCGTCGTAAAATAACTTACTAAAATAAAAAAAAATATCTAGCTTTCATTAGTCAGGTAATATTTTCGTACTTTCATTTTTATTGTAATTGTAATTGTAAATTTAAAATTGTAATTTTATTTGTAATTGTAACTGTAAATCTAATACTATAGTCGCGACGCTGTTATTCCCGGCGTGACTCCTCCTGTGTGCTTACGTCTTAGGAAGTGAAGGCTCTATAAAGTCTAGGTAGGTAGTATCGTTCGCTATTTTTGTTCTTTCGTTGCCGAGCTACCAGACGAGGAATCTATTTGTCACACCGTTAAACATTATCATGTCGTAGCTCCTATGATAATAAATCAAACGCACTGTAATTCAGCAAATAATTGAGCGGCAAATAACGTCCTCGCGTGCTTTCTGCGAACGCCAACGAAAGAGCCAAAATGGCGGGCGATTATATTAAGTATTTATCGAGCCTTAGAAAATGCATGAATTCTTCATCAGCGAATTACAAGACGCACACGTTTAAATGTAGCCGATCTGCAACGTGATTGTCTGCCGGAAATTAGAGCGACGGGTACTATAATTGTAAATTTATTCTTGATATTATAGTTGGAATCTTCTGGTAGAAGGGCAGAGAAGGCCTGACGGCCTTATCTCTACCAGGTTAAATAAATACTACTAATACTACCAGTCCATGTAGGGCCAAGGGCAGCCTGCTGGAGGGATCATACATAACCAGCTAGTATTTCCAAACAATTTTACTTCTGTGGAATTTCTTGTGATTAGTACCAACACATGCCTACGTACCGGTAACTATATAATAAACAAACGTGTTGAATTGTTGTAATGGTGAAGTGCGATATAAAGTTTATTGCATAATTACCGTTTATACGAGAATATTTACAAATTTTGATAACGCTCATGTTTATGCGAATATAAGACGCACACCGATTTTGAGCAGCCAATAATTGAAAACAAAATCGGGGTAGGATGCAGCCGCAAATTTTGTGCCTGAATACATCTCTCGGAATGGGATGTTGGATGTAATGTATCCGTTACTTATACGCGGGCTCTCATTTGCACTACATATGCCTCGACATTATGAATTTTCTCTCTTCACTCAACTTTACTCGTGAATTTATTAAATTTAATTTGTCGATTTGAGCTTGTTACTCAATTGAGATTATAGCCTTGTTCATTACGAATCGTTTGGCACTACTGCGAACGTTCTATCGCTTCGCATTATCAAGTTACTCTGCCTGGGCTGCTGCACGACCCGCCAACTCGGGTCTCAACTTTCTCCCGCATATCGCTAAATGACGTCATCTACTCCAATTCAAGGTCACGTTGGATACATTGATTGTTCGTCTGACGACCGCCATTTACGTCATTGGAATATGTCGTGTAGTTTAGAAATTATAGGCGCAACAAAACCGGCCTGAAAATGTGTCTATCGTCTTTCTGGGATGGCACCCTAGTACTGGATCGAACTTACAGACGTATTCACGTCGAAAGGTGCGCTTTATATTCAGAAATATGCGGTAATTTGATTATGAATTTGACTTCGGCGGCGAAATAGCAGGAAAAGATCTGGGCTGCTTACTTGAAACATAAAAAATCTGATTATCGGTAATCTGATAAGGGGGACATCATCAATAACAAAGACCTCTTTTTATTAATTTGTTGTAGCCTATCATGAGAATGAGTAGGCAGTGTAGTTCTAGAGAACAGTGGTTTATCGTTTAAAAGATTAGATTATCCCAGGAATTCCATTCCAGTAAAGAAGCAACAAATAGCGTACTTGAAGTCTAGCCACCTACTGCAATATTAAGAAATTGTCACTTCTGTGTTTTATTTTCCATGGAATTAGTATCCCTGGAAACAAGGGAAATTATATTTTATTGTTATTATTATTATTATTATTATTATTATTACTGCTACTACTATTATTTCATTATTAGTACTATTATTTTATTATTATAACTTATTATTTTATTACTATTATTTTATTAGTATTATTATTTTATTATTGTTACTATTTTATTATTAGCATTATTATTTTATTATAGCCACCGGCGTAGCTCCGTCGGTTAAGGCGCTTGCCTACCAATCCGGAGTTGCGTTCGGGCTCGGGTTCGATTCCCGCTTGGGCTGATTACCGGGTTGCGCTTTTTCAGAGGGTTTTCCCAACCATAAGGCAAATGTCAGGTAATCTATGGCGAATCCTCGGCTTCATCTCGCCAAATATCTCGCTATCACCAATCCCATCGACGCTAAATAACCTCGTGGCTAATACAGCGTCGTTAAATAACCAAGTAAAATAAAATAAAAAATATTTTATTATTAATACTCTTATTTTATTATTATCATTTTATTGCTATTATTTTATTAGTACTATTATTTTCTTGTTATTATTTTATTACTCTTATTTTATTTTATTACCTTTATTTTCTTATTAGTATTATTATTTTATTAGGTACTATTTTATGATGATTATTACTATTATTATTATTTTATTACTATTACTTTATTATTAGTAGTATTATTGTATTGTTAGTATTATTTTATTGCTATTACTTTATTAGTACTATTATTATTATTATTACTATTACTATTATTATTATTATTATTATTATTATTATTATTATTATTATTATTATTATTATTATTATTATTGTAGAACTTTCTAAATACAATTCTCGCGGTCTCGTGTTGTTACTGACCGAAGTCATGGCTTTCTTCGTTATAGATCAGGTTCTTCAAATCGGAAAAGATCAAAGCTTTGTTTATTTGTTTGAGTTATGGATACTTCACGGCCTCTTTGATGAGAAAGTGAATAGGTTGCAGCTGGTGTTTTATAGGGCAGGAAATTTGCACGTCTGGGGTGTTGCGCTGACGAACACGCCGCGCCGCATTCCTGCAGAGCCCCCTTGATGCCATCCGTGCGTGTTCGGCGTGACCTAAAATACGACTCCGGAAGTAATAAACACCGAAAGGAGAGTTTTGTTTGTTTTGCTAAGAGATGTCTCCATATGTGTTGATGGAATGCACGTTCATGTCGAGGTTGAGCAGATGTGTGACGTCACCACGTGTGGGTGTCATTCTTCGCTTCTCGAAGGCCCGTTTACACAAACTAGAGGAACTTTGTTGAAGTTATAAATTGAATGTGTGGGAATTTTTGCAAATTATAACGAATGCACCAAGTGAGTATACATATAAGGTGTTTTAAAAGTAACGCATAATTGAATTATTATTTTTTGTGCTATTGGCGGGTACTTGACTTAACGTCATTCACCCATATGAAGCCAGTTATGCAGACCAATTTACCGACAGAGTCGTTGCCCAGGGTGCGCTGTAGGAGGCTGGTCTACGCTACACCCGCGATGAGCTGAGATGATTATGGAGTTTTGTTGTGATGCCACAAGGGAACCGGAAAATATCCGTCCAATAGTTTAATAGATATCGCTGTACACAGACAGACTAGTACTAAAATTATTTCATGTGATAAGTTCACCTTGATGCTAATATGATAGGCGTACCAGCGTATAGGTAACTAAGTATGGACACTTCGCGTCGGTACCTTTGATGTAGCCGGACTGATTTCAATGACCTTCAAGCCAGCTAGAGCGTGAGATTCTGCTTTCTCCCTGGAGTTGGCGCTGACATCACACCAGCTAGCAGTCGACACAGCGGAAATATAACACACATAATTAATACATCTAGGTACATTATGTACTCAAATAAAATAAATTGGATCCATAAAATAATAAATCCGTCATTAACTGTAATGTATAGACTCTAGAGTTCCTTTATAATGAGAGTTGAGACGTTGACCCCTACAACAATTAAAATATGTAATGATTTGATAGCGCTGAAAATGGAAAAACAGAACTCTTATGAGAAGTAAAACCATATATCTATATTATATTATATACAAATATTAAACGAATTTTATACATAATTTTATAATGCATTATATTATTTTATAATATAATTTATTATATCTGAAATATAAAAAATTATTATTACAACTAGTTTGTCACTGAGAAATAAGGAAAAGCTGTTAACTTGAATTTATTTGAAGCAAAGCGTTACTGGACTATGCAACAAGGTAGGCGATGTTTGGATCCTGTGTCTCAACTCTATACTCAATTATTATCTTACGATCTTACTAATAAAAACTCTACATATACGGACGTTTAACTGTCTTATACTTATACAATGAGTAGCTCGTTTATAAGTCGTGTGTAAATTCCTTACTAATAATCACTACACACGTCGTGTATAACAGTATAACTGTTACACAGCTACGTCATAGTTTCGTCATTACTGCATTACGAAAGGTAATAGAATATCTGACGTTCTCTATTGCATCCGGTAGAGCGCTCTAGTGTGGCGTGTTAAATATCGATAGTACAACTGGCTCTAATCGATTACCACACTACATTTTGGTCAGAGAGTACAAGCTACAGCAATATTATTCTAATAATTCTATGATCTTTGGCTTGTTCTTCTGTGGTTACAAGGTAACCATCATCATAAAATGACAGTCGATACGAACAGCTGTTAGAGGGGCGGCCATTTTTTCCCTATATACAACGCTTAAACAAGGGGTTTCGTGTATATAACTACTGCAAAGCAATTCCCATTGTATAGTTACAGCCTGTTTATACGTCCATAGCTTATTCACGGTTTATTAGTAAAGTTTTCTGTCTCAACTCTGCATAAGTCTAGTATAAAAACTATATTATTAGTAAGACTGTTAGCGTATGCTCGATTACACTAACCTCTAGCGCTAGAAAGTGGAACTAAACGCCGGCGCAGAGAGAAACAAAACACGGGAAAATTTGCTCAGTGTCCATTCTTTATAATTCCTATTCGCTGGGCGTACCATCTGCACAGTTGTTCGGGGGAAATCTCTGTTCACAGACTTACTGTCCATATTCAAAAAATTAAAGGAAAGCAGAAAGAACGATCGAAAGAATAATAGTAAAATAATAATAATTGTATAATTGAAGTAAATAATGTGAGGAAAAAATTGCATGACCGAATGAAGGAAGTTTTGAAGTGTGTTGGTGATATTTATAGTAATGGAAGCAGTCGCTGTTTGCCGAGTTTCTCAAAGCTTGCATAACCTTTTCAAAATATCCTCCGCAACGTAATCCGGGATTTGCCTGACTCAGTGTTGTAGTCGATATCGTCTGCTAGGATTGATTACAAATACTATATACAGTGTGTTGTTCTGGGAGTAGGCCATAGCGATTTAACATCGTCATTAGAGACCTCTACGTATAAAACCAGCGAAGAAATAACTTAACCAGTGGCCAAGTTTAGAAATTAACAGACTTTGATAATTTGTAAACAAGAGAACATAATTTTTGGTTGCTAAGTCAAAGTCTGATGTTCTCTTGTTTTTACAAATTTTCAAAGCCTGTTAATTTTTTAACTTGGTCCACTGCTTACTTTATTTCTTCATTGTTTCATACATAATTTTCTTATGAAAATGTTAAAAATGTTTTCATAGCAATGTCAAAGCCCCATGTGCTATTCTGTCTCTTTGGTAAAGTGGAATAATCCGAAGGCTTGCACTGCAGCGTGCTTATCACTTCTATTCTGTGAATTATGCTATTAAGTAATTGAATAATTCATGTTCGTGTGGGATGCAGTCATGCTGTACATATATATTATTTTACGACTCTTTATCAACTGTGATCGTTATCTAACGTCTCAGTGAAATGAAGTTGATAATGCCAGCGAAATGAATTCTGTTTCCAGCTGTCAAAAGTTAGCCAGCATTTGCTCTTAAAGGGTTGAGGAAAGGTTCCGGATCAACGAACCTCAATGTGGTAACTTGTCCCAACCAGGATTTGAACCCCAGCCCGCTCTTTGCACGGTTAGACATGCTAACCATTATTCCACAGCGGTGGACGTCATGCTATAGGCTAGATATATAAATAAAAGAAAAAATAATTAAAGAATGAACATAGGAGTGGAAGAAATGTGACAAAATTAGTGATGCATTAAAAAAAAGAATATACGAATATGTATTAAGTTCACGGTGCTGCGAATGAATGAATGAATGGGAGAATAAATGAATGAATGAATGGGAGAATGAATGAAGGAATGAATGAATGGGAGAATGAATGAATGAATGAGAGAATGAATGAATGGGAGAATGAATGAATGAATGGGAGAATGAATGAATGAATGGGAGAGTGAATGAATGGAAAAGTGAAAAAGTGAATGAATGGATGAATGAATGAATGGGAGAATGGATGAATGCATGAATGGGAGAATGAATGTATGAATGGAAGAGTGAATGAATGAATGGGAGAATGAATGAATGAATGGGAGAATGAATGAATGAATGAATGGGAGAATGAATGAATGAATGGGAGAATGAATGAATGGAAGAGTGAATGAATGAATGGAAGAGTGAATGAATGAATGGAAGAGTGAATGAATGAATGGAAGAGTGAATGAATGAATGGAAGAGTGAATGAATAAATGAATGGAAGAGTGAATGAATGAATGAATAGGAGAGTGAATGAATGTATAGGAGAGTGAATGAATGAATGGGAGAGTGAATGAATGAATGGGAGAGTGAATGAATGAATGGGAGAATGAATGAATGAATGGGAGAATGAATGAATGAATAGGAGAATGAATGAATGAATGGGAGAATGAATGAATGAATGGGAGAATGAATGAATGGGAGAATGAAGGAATGAATGGGGAATGAAGGAAGGAATGAATGGGAGAATGAAGGAATGGATGAATGGGAGAATGAAGGAATGGATGAATGGGAGAATGAAGGAATGGATGAATGGGAGAATGAAGGAATGGATGAATGGGAGAATGAAGGAATGGATGAATGGGAGAATGAAGGAATGGATGAATGGGAGAATGAAGGAATGGATGAATGGGAGAATGAAGGAATGGATGAATGGGAGAATGAAGGAATGGATGAATGGGAGAATGAAGGAATGGATGAATGGGAGAATGAAGGAATGGATGAATGGGAGAATGAATGAATGAATGGGAGAATGAATGAATGAATGGGAGAATGAATGAATGAATGGGAGAATGAATGAATGAATGGGAGAATGAATGAATGAATGGGAGAATGAATGAATGAATGAATGGGAGAATGAATGAATGAATGGGAGAATGAATGAATGAATGGGAGAATGAATGAATGAATGGGAGAATGAATGAATGAATGGGAGAATGAATGAATGAATGGGAGAATGAATGAATGAATGGGAGAATGAATGAATGAATGGGAGAATGAATGAATGAATGAATGAATGGGAGAATGAATGAAGGAATGAATGAATGGGAGAATGAATGAATGAATGAATGAATGGGAGAATGAATGAATGAATGGGAGAATGAATGAATGAATGGGAGAATGAATGAATGAATGGGAGAGTGAATGAATGGAAAAGTGAAAAAGTGAATGAATGGATGAATGAATGAATGGGAGAATGGATGAATGCATGAATGGGAGAATGAATGTATGAATGGAAGAGTGAATGAATGAATGGGAGAATGAATGAATGAATGTATGAATGGAAGAGTGAATGAATGAATGGGAGAATGAATGAATGAATGGAAGAGTGAATGAATGAATGGAAGAGTGAATGAATGAATGGGAGAATGAATGAATGAATGGAAGAGTGAATGAATGAATGGAAGAGTGAATGAATAAATGAATGGAAGAGTGAATGAATGAATAGGAGAGTGAATGAATGAATAGGAGAGTGAATGAATGAATGGGAGAGTGAATGAATGAATGGGAGAGTGAATGAATGAATGGGAGAGTGAATGAATGAATGGGAGAGTGAATGAATGAATGGGAGAGTGAATGAATGAATGGGAGAATGAATGAATGGGAGAATGAATGAATGAATGGGAGAATGAATGAATGAATGGGAGAATGAATGAATGAATGAATGGGAGAATGAAGGAATGAATGGGGAATGAAGGAAGGAATGAATGGGAGAATGAATGAATGAATGGGAGAATGAATGAATGAATGGGAGAATGAATGAATGAATGGGAGAATGAATGAATGAATGAATGGGAGAATGAATGAATGAATGGGAGAATGAATGGGAGAATGAATGGGAGAATGAATGAATGAATGGGAGAATGAATGGGAGAATGAATGAATGGGAGAATGAATGAATGAATGAATGGGAGAATGAATGAATGAATGAATGGGAGAATGAATGAATGACTGGGAGAATGAATGAATGAATGAATGAATGGGAGAATGAATGAAGTGTTGAAAAGCATATCAACAATTAGGACATTGGACGAATATATAATTGAAATGAATAATATACAGCCTGTAGGTAGTTAAAACTTTCGTGGCTTTGGTCCTATGTCCTGTTATTATATAATTTGAAGTTGCTGTGTAATTAAACACGTTAACGACGCAAGTAAATAGTAGCTGTATTATATCCGGATTTTATGAACTCTTTTCAGTATAAATTTGACAACTATTCTGGTACAAATTTAAATTTAATTTCGATGTTTTTAAAGGAGGAAGGATTTGCTGTCATAATGTGCTGTTCTGTATGTAGCTACTTAATTGCACAAGTCAGCATCTGCAGTGTGTGGATTACATGCAGAGAGACTAGTGATCTATGCCCAGCTGGATTACCATAATCTACAGATACGTTATCAGCCTCGAGATAGCGCCCATCAATTGATTCTTCAGTTCAGTTCTGCACGACGCTGGGAATTGTTGTGTTTTATTGCAGTGACCAGTTTTAGGAGGCCATGGCCTCGAGCAGGCGCAGTGGGCCCCAACCCCGTCGCCCAACGGAGCTTCGGGTGACGTCCGACACTCCAGCGGATCGTATTTCCAGGGCTCTTAGCACGGTCATGACTACAGTCAAGTCCACGCCCGTTGGCTCTCCATTGTACGATGTTGCTACGGGCGTCGAACCTAGTGCTGCTATCAGGAAGTCTTTAGTGACGAGTCCTGTGACGGATATATCAATTAGGAGCTCCATTCGGTCGGAAGAAGCACGGAAATCTAGCAGGAGAAGTCAGGTTTCGGAGACGGCAGAATCCAGTGGACTGGGTTCTACAGACCAGAGTCCCCTGTCAGATAGGCCACCATCAGTTACAGGTTTTAACTCCCCGAAATATGGCCCTAGTGTGGAGACGTGGAAATCCTCGAGAGCCAGGCAGATGTCGGAGTCCGAAGAATCCAACAGGTCGGTTGTTGTAGACCAGAGTCCTCTGACGGATAGAACGCCAACTGTTCTGGGATTCAACTCCCCGAAACACAGTCCAAGTGTGGAGACTTGGAAGTCCACGAGAGGTAGACAGGTATCGGATTCTGAAGAATCCAACAGGTCGGTTTTTGTAGACCAGAGTCCTCTGACGGATAGAACGCCAACTGTTCTGGGATTCAACTCCCCGAAACACAGTCCAAGTGTGGAAACATGGAAAACTCCGAAGCCCAGACAAGTTTCTGATTCTGAAGAATCCAACAGGTCGGTTTTTGTAGACCAGAGTCCTCTGACGGATAGAACGCCAACTGTCCTAGGATTAAATTCCTCGAAACATAATCCAAGTGTGGAAACATGGAAAACTCCGAAGGCCAGACGAATTTCTGATTCTGAAGAATCCAACACGTCGGGATTTGTAGACCAGAGTCCTCTGACGGATAGAACGTCAAGTGTTCTAGGATTTAACTCTCCGAAACACAGCTCTCTTGTGGAGATGAGGAAACCCCAGAATTCCAGACAAATTTCGGAGTCTGAAGAATCCAACAGACCGTGGCCTGTAGAGCAGAGCCCTCTTGCGGACCGAGCACCAACTGTACTCGGTCTGATGTCTCCGAAACATGGCCCCAGTGTAGAAACGTGGAGGCCTGTGAGGAAACAGCCTTCTCAAGAGATCGCACGGAGAGCGACTGTAGAACCCGGGCCTCAGGTGGAGAAGGCCTCAGATGTGGTGCTTCGTAAATCTGCTCACGATTCGGACGTAAAGCAGGATACAGGGGTGTCCAACAGAAGGTCATTGGAAAGTACTGGCAGGACAAAATCCATGTCTTCGAGCATCATCAACGGCCGGACCTACGACATGAAGGACTACAGGCACAGTAAGTGATTTGATTTTACTAGAAGGACATGATTGTGTAGCTTAAAAATTATACAGAAGCACGTCACAAAATTCAACCGATATATTTCTAGGCATGCACCGCTAAGAAACAGTTGCATGATTGGGGGGGGGGGGCAAGAAAGAAAGAAAAAAAAACCTTCTGTGTACGCTTCTCCAATTTGGAGATATCACGGTGCAAAAATTTTTCCCAGTAATGAAGTGACCAGGAGGTTCAACTCTTAAGGCTCATTCACAATGAAAATTAAACATAACGTAAGCGTTAACTTAAGAATGTAAACGTTACGGTAAAATCAAGAAGTCATACCATCATTCACGATGGGAACATAAACATAACAGCAAACATACCTGGTAACCATGGAAACATAACAACGACGCCATTTCCTCATATCCTGTCAAATACTTCAGCGCTCCACGATTGTGTACTGTTTGCAAATCACGTAAGCATAAGCATGGAAGTTTGGAGTTCGCAAACTTTCATGTTAATGTCTTACGGTAATGTTTATGTCATTGTTTATGTGAATCATTGTGAATGATCCCATTTGGTAGCCTGGGCGCAAACTTCTGTGTTTATGTTACGGTTATGTTTAATTTTCATTGTGAATGGGCCTTTATGATGTAAGTTATAACATTGTTGTTATTGAAATATAAAATCGACTTTTTGTATAATCGATTTAGAAATTGTAATCGAAATTGTTTTTGTTAATGTGGTCAGTGATTTTATGTTGGCGATCCTGGTATGTTTGAATATTAAAGACAGACCATAGAAGTGAACAAATCGGGTAGCGGAGGAAATATGTTAATGTTGAATGTTCAACCATTACATTCATGTGTATATGTTAAACCAAAACAACCATATGTGATATATACGAGTATATTGATGGAGAAACATTTCATTTAAATTTACTACTACACTTTTACTACGTCATACTACTTTTGACCAATAAAACGGTACGGAACGACGTGTTTTAACCAATCCTGGCTGCTTATCCTACAATTTTTTTATCACCTCCCTAGCATTTGTTTCTTATTTTGCCAACAATGTACTTTCAGTTTTACCTTTTAAAATGATTCATGTTCATTTAATCATCCTTAATTAAAACTTTTCTATCGTTTATCTTGTTTATATTATGTAGGTTATGTTACAGCTTCTGCTGTATGAGATTATGGATAGTCACGTATCAGAGATTGTTTAATATATATTGATCATTGAAGTGGAGTGCAACTGTTTTAATAAACATGAAACTGAATCAACAAAGCCTTCTTGTTTAGTAATCGTCCGTAGAGTCTAATGAAGATTGTATAGTTGGCACAACTGGTAACAAGAAAACAGCTCATCTGTAGGGCTCTGAGTTCTGCAGTCACAACTGGCCTACGTCTATGTTCATGATACAACGGAGTGGGCTATGGAAATTCAGCTCTCCTTGGCAACGGTTTTGTTGTGAATTGTTTTGTATCTTTTCTGACGAGAAATAAAAACTGTTCTTGAGTTTCATTTACTCAGTATATTGTATTCTAGCTACAATATTGGTGACCCCGACGTGATATGAACACGCACGAAGATACAAAACAATTCACAACAAAACCGTTGCCAAGGAGAGCTGAATTTCCATAGCCCACTCCGTTGTATCATGAACATAGACGTAGGCCAGTTGTGACTGCAGAACTCAGAGCCCTACACATCATAACACACTACTGCCATCTAGCGGAATATTTGTAATGATCAGATGGTACAATAATACGTTTTCAAGGTTATTTAGTATTTTCTTAAGTCAATTAATAATTTATTGTATTAGAGTACTTTATTTCTTCTAATCTTTATATACTTTCTTCTAATCGTGTAATAGTCAATTAAATCCCACTCGAGTTTTGATTTTCTCTAGATAAATCAAAACCTCTAGTGAGGTTACTGTACGCTCTCTGCCTTTAGGAGTAATATACAAAATAAGATTTTTGAATTAATGGATACTCGTAATACCGATCAGGCTGTGTAACTGGAAATGTAGTTCCGATTTTTGCCACCAGTGGCAATAACATTCGGTTACAATTTCTGTAGTCTCTCGATTGTATGCATTAAATTGAAGGTCTTCTAATATATTTGCCTGTAGAAGTGACCGTTGGTCAAAATGACGTGCGAATCGAGATTTCAGCCGTTCCTTGGGTGTCGTTCGGTTGAATTTGATGTTGATTTAGTCCTTTTCAGAAAACATTCTTGTGTAATCGAAGCTCCGCCATGTTTTTGACTGGCTTTCAGTTCAGAGCTCTGTGCATATTTTTGTACTTAGATATAAAGGAAATGATATGATGTAGAAACTCACTTCTTGAAAGTCATTTGTGTACGGGACGCACCCTAGAAGCTGCAGATGAAATTTTCTTAAAATCAAGAATTCTTCATAAAAATGATTCATATTTGTGCGATGTATACTATCGTCTCTTGCCTGTAATGTATGTATATGTGTATGTAGTGCACGAATACCTTTGTATCTCTCCAAGATAAGACTCCGTACGCCTACTATCAGTGTGACATTTATTAATTTGTCGCTATAGATAAATAATCCAACCTGATATCTATTCAAACGTCATGCAGGAAGGAAAGCTGTTTAATAAATTTCGAGTGTGGCGTCTTCAAGTGTCCGAGATTGGAACTAGTTGAGAATAGACCGCCATGTTTGTTCTATTATTGACAACAGATGTCACGCCCAATGAAATTATACTTCCATGCCTGATTATATACATATTTTCGATTTCTTTCCATCTTTTATTGCTTCATTTCAGTGTTTATTTTCTTCATTAGTTTATCTTCTCTTTTATCAGTCTTCAAAGGGAAACTGAGAGGTAGAACTTAAACTGAAAACGATTCAATCCGGCATCGGAACTAGAATCCGGCGTGGCTTAGTGGATAAAGCGTCAGCACGTGGAGCTGAAAACCGAGGTTCGAGTCCCGGTGGCGGAGAAAATTTTTCTCCGTTCTACCCATCCTTCGTCACATGGTAACGCAGAATTCCTGCACGAAAATATAATATATACTTCGGTTGGCCTACATCATAGTAATAAGTAATATCAATAACAGATAAAACGTTACTTTCCAAATTTTTATTTAACCAATTAAGATCACACGAGCGAAATAAATAAGACTCACTAAAATATTAGTACATTATGCAACGAGCCTATAATGATAGTAATTTTCATACGAGCGTCTTAATTACCATTATAGGCAAGTTTCATACGAATTTTTATGCTCGACCATATTTCTAACTTGAAATTATTCAGAAGTATTCATGTTGTTCGTATCTGACCCAAGAGCGGAAGTGACCTTGTGCATAGCTCGTAAATTGTGAGATGTGCGCAGACGCGAAAGTATTGATTTTTTCCGAGGAACAGTAATGTCATTGACCTTGATATAACCTAGAGAATAACATGAACTAATTTTGATATAACCTGGAAATTGATTTTGAATTGAAAAACGAGATGACAAATTGAATTTATTTGAATATTATTTACAATTAAAGCTAATTATTATAGTAACAGAACATAACCTTCTGCGACAGTATTGAATTTCCAGCCTCCGTGACGTTTCCCTCGTTGTCTTTCGATTGCATATCCGAGAATAATCGAAAACCTGAACTTTAATGAGTAGGTGTACTTTAATGAGGTGCATTAAAGGACTGCTACCAGGTGTATAATTACTACATTTCGGCATGGTCGAGCATAAAAATATTTCCGCTTTGAATAATGTTACTTAACTAGGAATTTGAGTAGGAAATAAACATCAGCGAATGTCAACTAGTTGAACAGTGTCAAATGTTCAATATTGGTTTCACAATACGTTCGGTTATTTTGTTTATTTATTCACGAAAGTGGCCTACCTGTGAAATGATACAAATAATACTTAACGAGATTTCTAGTGAACGCCAATGTACATCCCTTTATTGTTCTGACAAAATTAATTATCTGTCTCTTGGATTTTTGTTACAAAATATCTTCAGAAATCGATTTGCTATATTGTTTCTCACAATGTAGACCTCGTATTTTATTTGTTTTGTACATTACGAGTCAGCCATACTTTTCTCTAAACGGTCTCGTAGATCTCTTGATAATTCAGCTTTCCAGTTATAAAACAAAACAATAACGTAGACCGTTTTCGTTTCTCTCTTGTTCTCTCTGCATTGCAGTTTGTGGCAAGATAACCGCCGTAGAGTTAGAGGACCCGCACGACTATCGCGTACGTAACGTTTTTACGGAAATTAGAGAGAGAAGTTCGATTCCAGACAGCTCCTGTTACATCTTTCATACTTCATTACCGCACCTCACATCTGTAGTCACAGCAAACATAGTATAGCTTTACATCGCTATTAACACCAAGAAAGGTCACGGGCTTGGCTCAGTCGGTTAAGAGGTTAGGTACAGCTTACAGCAGTAAAATTTTTGGAAATATTCAACATTTTTTTCCTCCATTACTGTATCTTATACAGTAATGAAAATTGGTATGTGTAAAACTCTGTCCTTCTGCTATATGAAAACAATATTTTTACGATTTAAAAAAATTATTTATATATATATTTTTTTTCAAAATTCATAATGGTGATAGTTCACTGTGCAGTGATGAAGCGTTTCCCTCATAACTCATAAACTTGTTAACTTTTTCATGTTCTCTCTCTTTTATTTTATTGCAGAAACTCATGTTTACAATATCATGCTCTTTCAACTACATTCCTTAATAAATAATATATATATATATTTTTTTTATTTTGTGTTAGAAGAAAATACTGATATTCGACCATTTTTAAATGAATTTATTTTTTATCCGACAATCTATGAAAGGTAGAGAAGTGATCTTGCATCATATTGTAGATATGACATGCATAAATACACACAAAAAATTTCATCACAGAATGTTGGATAGTTTTTGAGTTATGTGGAAAACGCTTTCGTCACTGCACAGTGAACTGAATTTTGAAGGAAAAAAATGTAAATATCTTTTTTAAATCGTAAAAATAATTTTTTCATGTAGCAGAAGGGCGATGTTTGACACTTACTAATTTTCATTATTGTAAAGATACAGTAATGGAGGGAAAAATGTTGAAAATTTCCAAAATTTTACTGCTGTAAGCTGTACCTAACCCCATAAGGCGCTTGTCTGCCGGTCTGAAGTTGCGCTCGGGCGCGGATTCGATCCCCGCTTGGGCTGATTACCTGGTTGGGTTTTTTTCCGAGGTTTTCCCCAACCGTAAGGTGAATGCCAGGCAATCTATGGCGAATCCTTGGCCTCATCTCGCCAAATACCATCTCGCTATCACCAATCTCATCGACGCTAAATAACCTCGTAGTTGATACAGCGTCGTTAAATAACCAACTAAAAACACCAAGAAATAATCAAGAGGTTTGTATTCAATATTCAGAATTATGTGATGTAAGAAATTATGGAGTTCAAGGACTATAAGTAGGCGTAATAAAAACGGTACCCGTTTCAGAATAGAATGTTATACCATAACCTCAATTTGTCTAATGTTGATGTTTTAGTAATCGTAAATTCTACAGTGCTTGGGAAAAGTGGCATAAGTCAGTTTCCACAAACCTTTTTTGATAATTTATTGACAACTTATACTGGTTTATATCGATTTGATTTTTTTCTGTATGAATTATTGTAATGGGACACAAATTCCACAATTTGGGACATATGGCCGAAATCTACGACTGACTAGGATCCAGAATACAAAGCAGAGGTAAAAAAGGTAAAAAGGTAAAGGTATCCCCGTAACATGCCATGAAGGCACTTGGGGGGCATGGAGGTAGAGCCCCTTGCTTTCCATGACCTCGGCACTAGAATAAGGTGGTGTGGTCGGCACCACGCTCTGACCGCCTTTTACCCCCGGGAAAGACCCGGTACTCAATTTTATAGGAGGCTGAGTAAACCTCAGGGCCGTTCTGAAAGTTTGGTAACGAGAAAAAATCCTGTCACCACCTGGGATCGAACCCCGGACCTTCCAGTCCGTAGCCAGCTGCTCTACCAACTGAGCTACCCGGGTTAAATGAAAAATACAATATGATTGCGGAGAGAATACGGAAAAATGATAAATTTAAAAATAAAGTACAATTTGATTTCGGAGAAACATGAGATGAAAATACATTGAAGAGTAATGAAATGAAGTAAAAAAAATTACATAGTATTATACAAGTGATTGTGTAAAATGGACAATGAATCTCTCAGTACCATTAGACAAATTTTGTTAATGTCCTCATTAGAAAATTTAAGAGAAAGGAGAATGGTTTTGGTTAACTTAAATGAAGTTCCCCTGGCGCCAAAAAGAAGTCCTTTCACTTCCCATGTATTAATATTCATTTTGTATCTCTCACTGAAGTGAGGAATACATGGGTTGTAAATAGACTTCTTTTCATCGTACTTATGTAGGGGAGAGTCGGGTAGTATCGGACATCGGGTAATATCGGACAGTGAGTTTCTTTCATCTACCACACGATGATAGTACCTGATTGACATGGTTACGTTTCTGTGATGTCGCATAGAGAAACCTAACCATGTCATTCAGGTACTACCATATGGTGGTAGATGAAAAAAACGCACTGTCCGATACTACCCGATGTCCGATACTACCCGACTCTCCCCTATTTTTTTCCAAGCGAGCAGATGTTCCGTAAGTTGTCAATAAATTATCAGAAAAGGTTTTTGGAAACTGACTTGTGTCACTTTTCCCAAACACTGCAGAATTCTACAGCCTTTGTCAGATTTTATCCATGAATTTCATATTGTAGGATAACAATGTCATGCCGAGTATTGCAATATATCAAGTTAGGGTAATTTTTCACAATTACGCTACCAAAGGAAGGCGGATAACAGTTGACCCCTCTCCCACCAAAGAACACTACGGGATAGCGTGGAAGAGTGGAGGTTTTGTGTGGATAAGTGACGTCTAGTGAACATGGCTGAGGTAATAAGAAATAGCTCATAGGTGGCATTAGTGGTGTATTTAAAATCTGATGAAACCAAACCTAACCTGTTACTGATCTTCGACCTTACGAAAAGTCGCTTTCTATGTATCCACTTATATATTGTAAAGAGCATACCAAAAGCCTGAACTGACCTAACCTAACCTGTTAGCTACTGGTTCTCAATCTTAAGAAAACACACTTTCTATTTTTCCACCCTTATTGGCGTCGCCCCTCAATTTATTTTTATTTACGATACGTATGACTCCACTATGAGCTAAATATATAAATAAATCGTACCTCTCTCTGGTAGTGCAATTGTGAAGAAATAAGTATATTAGTAAAATATTAGCCTATGCCATTTAATCATATGGCGTGTTATATTCTTTTGATTAATTGTATATTAATTGAAGAGTCCTCTGCAAGAATGATGGGTGTCTTTTGAAATACATTTTGCAGGAGAAGCAATTGAAAGTTTGAAATGCTTAGCGCTCAAAGCTTAACTGTGATTTTCCGATCATTACTGGACAATGACTATCAGTGTTAATGCCATATAACTCTGTATGTACATTCTATATGTCTTAAGCTATGCATTGACAGTCTTGGTTCATTTTCGACAAGAAAGTGACATCCATCATTCTTGCAGTGGACTCTTCAATTATTATTCTATTCGCTAAATAATCTTATTAAATATCACGCGAGGTTTTCAATTACTTTGAATAAATTGACTCTCTCTTCTCGCCTTCTGATATTATGGTAATCTTGAATTCGAATAGGTAATTATTTTATGATTCTGTATTGAGCAAACAAAAAAACAATAACTACAGGCTTACTTCTGCTTCTCTTACTAAAAGCGGAGAGAATCAAAAGCACGTGATATCTAATGTATTCCTCCGCATGGTGTCGCTTTCTGTTTTCTCGATGTGTTTACTTTTTCTGTTTATTGGAACTCTTTTCGAGCCTAAAAACTGTAACGTCAGTAAATTCATTGTATAATTCCTGTTGGCGTCGTACAAAATTTTGTCCAATATTCTCTTGAGAAGATTAACTCCATATGTAGATGAAATTATTGGAGATCACCAGTGTGGTTTTAGGCGTAATAGATCAACTATTGACCAGATATTTTGTATTCGACAGATAATGGAGAAAAAATGGGAGTGTAAGGGTACAGTGCATCAGTTATTCATAGATTTAAAAAAGGCATATGGCTCGGTTAAGAGAGAAAATTTATATGATATTCTTATTGAATTTGGTATTCCCAAGAAACTAGTTCGATTAATTAAAATGTGTCTCAGTGAAACGTACAGCAGAGTCCGTATAGGTCAGTTTCTATCTGATGGTTTTCCAATACACTGCGGGCTAAAGCAAGGAGATGCACTATCACCTTTACTTTTTAACTTTGCTCTGGAGTATGCCATTACGAAAGTCCAGGATAACAGAGAGGGTTTGGAATTGAACGGGTTACATCAGCTGCTTGTCTATGCGGATGACGTGAATATGTTAGGAGAAAATCCACAAACGATTAGGGAAAACACGGAAATTTTACTGGAAGCAAGTAAAGAGATAGGTTTGGAAGTAAATCCCGAAAAGACGAAGTATATGATTATGTCTCGTGACGAGAATATTGTACGAAATGGAAATATAAAAATTGGAAATTTATCCTTTGAAGAGGTGGACAAGTTCAAATATCTTGGAGCAACAGTAACAAATATAAGTTATATTCGGGAGGAAATTAAACACAGAATAAATATGGGAAATGCCTGTCATTCTGTTGAGGAGCTTTTGTCGTCCAGTCTGCTGTCGAAAAATCTGAAAGTTAGAATTTATAAAACATTTATATTACCGGTTGTTCTTTATGGTTGTGAAACTTGGACTGTCACTTTGAGAGAGGAACATAGGTTAAGAGTGTTTGAGAATAAGGTGCTTAGGTAAATATTTGGGGCTAAGAGGGATGAAGTGACAGGAGAATGGAGAAAGTTACACAACACAGAACGGCACGCATTGTATTCTTCACCTGACATAATTAGGAACATTAAATCCAGACGTTTGAGATGGGCAGGGCATGTAGCACGTATGGGCGAATCCAGAAATGCATATAGAGTGTTAGTTGGGAGGCCGGAGAGAAAAAGATCTTTGGGGAGGCCGAGACGTAGATGGGAAGATAATATTAAAATGGATTTAAGGGAGGTGGGATATGATGATAGAGACTGGATTAATCTTACTCAGGATAGGGACCGATGGCGGGCTTATGTGAGGGCGGCAATGAACCAGGAAGTAAGTAAGTCCTGTAATATGATCAGTCGTCACTTCAGGGTATTTCTCAGGGAACTTATAAAGCTCGTTCAGTATAATTTTCTATTCCTCACATGTTAAAGGGTTTGGTTGGCGATGTTTCTGATAGAAAACCATAAATTGCGACACCAACCTGATTTTGATTTTATACGAAACTGATGTTTCAGGTAAATTACGGACGTTTATCATTGCCAGGTTATAATGGCGAGTTCGGATTAGATTTTCAGTATTAATTTGTTTACTGACCTTATAAGGTGGGTGCTCCTGTTATGGCCATGTTCCTGATTGTGAGTTAGTTAACCAAAAAATCCGCTAAATTGCAGCAGTATCCAGTGAAAGGGCATCCTGGTATGTCACTTGATCGTATTCCATCCAGTCAGGTTGAGCAATATAGCTGCAGTTGCCTGTTTTACGGTTTTCATGTGACCTCTTCTTATTTTTCTCTGGTAAGTCTCCTTTGTTTTATGCATGTTTTTCAAAGACTTGTTTCATGAAAACCATCGTACTCCATTCAGTTTTTAATGTTCTGTTGATTGGTGTTGTAGTTGATGGCGTACCTTTTACGAGTCCATAATCAAACGATTTTCGTGAAAGCTTACCTGCTCCTGATATGGCCATATCAAATGCACCATGGCTATATCAAGTTCATTTCACTTCTATTTTTTCACCTGACAAATTTACATGCCTTATAGCTGGGATTACGCAAAAATTTTGTATTTTAAGAAAAAGAACTTAATTTTTTTTATGGAAAAAACTTGTTTTGACTGCACTTTTGAATTATAAGAAAGATTATTAAGTGTCATTTTTATTCATTTTACACCAAAATTATTTAATTTTAGTACAACTGCGCTATCAAACTGAAAACAATCACGATTTGTAGTACATGGAACAAGGGTGGCCATATCATGTGCACATGTTCCTGATATAGCCATTAGGTAGACTTTTGGAATTTAGGACTTTTTGGACAATTAAAGATATTTTTATGGGGAAAGGAAATTGTTTTAAGAAAGTCCATTAGACTGAGAACGAGTAAGAAAAAAGTGGTTTACATTTTTTTCAAAATGGCGGCTAGAAAAATTCTCAAACCTTAGCATGGCCATATCAGGGACACCTACCTCATTTTTCGAGAGCGTTCAATACTTGGCAATTAAAATTCAAGTAATAAATTTCACTATACCATGGAAACTTCAGATTACAAAGAGTTTCGTACCTGCTTCTTTTATTTACCTCAACTTTTTAGTAAGAGCGACAGGAGAATAGAAACAAAACACGCCTATAGCTGACTTGTCTGGTTTTGAACCCAGAGTCGTTGACCGCGAAATTCGGGAGGTGCGACAACGCATCCGGAAGAGGGAGCGTCCGCTCCTGATAACCAGGGTGTGGGCGCATTCCTGTGCAGGACACACTGCCTGATTGATAAACTCTGTGCTCAGTGCCATGCTTCAGTTCGACGAGTGAGGTGTGCCAGCCGGGTTGCAGCTTGCTCCTGCGATTGTTAACGAAGATTCTCTTGGTAAACAGCTTGCGTTTTATGCTACAGTTTTGCAAACCTATGACGAGGAGCGTGATTGTTTTGTTTTGTTTTTGTGGTTGTTACGGAGATTGTTAGCAACAGCATTCGTTTGTTCTCTGCTTTTCATCTTTCGAGGTTGCATTTCTTTGCAAAATAACGTAGGCCTACACTGGGCTGCAAAACAAATGCCGGGTCGAAGTCGTTATCGATTTGAAATATTATCAGGACTTCGCTTAAGAAGCAATAGAAATAGGTACACAGAAGGCATTACATTCAATTTTCAGTTCTGTATCTACATTTATAGTAAAAGTTTATATTTATAGACTAATACAATTATATATTTTCTGTTATAATACAACATGAAACGTAATTGGCCGTATATATTGATTGTAACAATGACAGTATCCAAGGATAATAAGGAAGGCTGTGGAATACCATATAAACTGCAGTTTCACTATTTTCGTGTAGCGTTCTTATTAATGTTGTAAAATAAAAACATTTGAATAATTTGAAATCAATTCATATTAAATAATAATGTGAACATGTTATAAAAATTGTATTTACATGTTTTTAAAAAAGTAATCTTAGGACAATAGCTTTCCACCTCGCCATGTTTGTTAAAATCCTCGGAAAATGATATAATTTCGTATCGGCATTTCTTTTGCAGCCCAATGTACGGTATGCCATTATTTTGTGTGTACTTAGGGTATCATGGGGAATTCATCTCTACACAGGTTTCTTGATCTTACTACTTTCCAACTGTTGCAGGACTGTCAGAATCCTTTTCATCGTACAGCTTTCGTGTTGAAATTGCTTCTGATTTAACTGCTGTTCTCTGTGAGATAGCAAACATTTAGATCATAGTAAATTTTAGGTCCCTTGTAATTTTTATAGTCTGTCATTAGACTCTATGAACTGAGACCAGAATATGAAACGTACCGGTAAATGTAGTAAAAGCTGCGAATATTATTTCAAAATACTGTACGCACCTATAGGTAAGTTTTGTTTAAATTAAGTAGAAATCTAAGAAAGTAGCACATTTTTATTACTCGTCAAATATTTTACGTTCCACAGTTGGCACTATTATATTACTCCAAATTTTCAATAAGAAATGTACGCTATTTGTTTATTAATATTAGTTCTACCTGCTTGAAGAGCTTTGTACGTTTTCTGAATCGTGACAAAATAGATTTGGATTTCTCATTCATGTTAGTTTGAGTCTTCGCTGAAACATCTGACGCTGCATCTTCCTTGTCCTTTTCAAAGACTTCTTGCAACTTCATTTTCACTTAATATACTCGGTTATTATCATAGGCGGAATATACAGGCTGCTACAAAAGACCTTTCCGGTTTCGAACAAATGTAATTTACGTTCTATGAATCTGAGGTGCATGAAAATAGCACCAATGGAAAGAGAAACTCAAAAAGTTTAGTTGTGGCAACATTGTTTTCTTAGTTGGTAACACTGCCTCATAATAGCGCATATACACAAATTTGTTCATTGTTGAGGCGAAATGGCTGCTATAGAGGACAGAAAAGCTTGATTTTGATGTGAACCATTCAGTTATTAATGTGTAACGGCATTACCGAACAAGGTTTGGTGCAGATCCACCCAGTGGGCCTACAATCCGTAAATAGTACACTGATTTTAAGGCAAGATTCTTTGCAAGCGGTTAGGATTCCATTCGTACAGACTACAGGTGTTACAGTTGTGCCAAACTTAAAGAAAATTCTGGTTTAGTAACGATGAAATACAAAATTATTAAACAGTTACCGGAAATTGCAGACGCATTCATGTGGTGCTGTAGCATAATTCAATTGAAATATGAACATCGATAGTGCATTTGTTTTCCAGTTGACGTTGATGTGTAAATAGTGTGGTAACGTGATCGTGCTTTTACTGCGTATTTCGAAGACGGATGTTCTGCGGTGAAATGTGTGTCTTCGAAGAATCCGTCCACACGAAGTGACGTGGGGGTGTGTGATGCTTTTCAAGGAATACACGATACGCGGGACTGACGAATCAAAACACAGCCCGAGTTTGAAAACGTTACATCAAAGGATCGTAAATAATTTTCCAGAACTCTACTGCAACACGTGTTCTGGCGTCCTTTGATCACGTTTTTTTTCTTCTGTAGTGTAGGCTTACTGTAGGATTTTGTGATCATGAGAACTTTTATCACTGGAACTTGGGCAGCAATTGGCAGTCTTTTGTAGCTCGAAATGAAAATCTTTATTCAGCTGTCTAGATATGGTTATTATTTCATTTTTAAGAGTATTTGATTTGAATTACCAAATGCTAAAATAAGTGTTGTGATGACCCATTTCTCCTTATATACTTTTACTTACTTCGCAGCATTTCCTGAAAGAAATCGCCCAGCCATCCGGGAAATTTCTGTAATAGCGATGACGTATTAATAAATGAATAACGTATTTTGCTTCTTCTTTATTTCAGTGATTTATATCTTTATACAACGGGACCGTGTTAAAACAGTTGCTGTAGATCTGTGATCTCGGTATCAGATGGACTTGGAAAAGATTCACTTGAAACGTTTTTTTATGATGTGAAAGCTTAACGAAATATTAAGCGTAATTTTAATTTGATAAATTATTATTCATACATAAATGGGTTAATAAATGTGGAGAGTATGAGGACAGGAATAGTTAATTTAACACAGTCTAATTTTATTCTAAAGTACTTAAATGGCATGAATTTACAAATGAACCCAATTCTCTGTAATGGCATATAATTTATTATTATTATTATTATTATTATTACTACTATTATTATTATTATTATTATTATTATTATTATTATTATTATTATTCATTACAACTTCAAGCAATTCATTGGCGTCATATTGATGTGTGAATCGTTTCATCTATGAATTGCATTGTTGTCTGCAGACTAGGCCGCATGGAATGAGGAAGCGACTATGAAGTAGTTAACGAGAAGGCCCCGCCTTGTTAAATTTAAATGTGGGGAGTATGAAGACAAATGAAAAGAAATATCAAACTTCTATTTCAAATCCCAAACATCCTTGCAATTCCAACCATGCTCACGATAACAATCACGAACAGCATAATGTTTCAGGCAGTTATAGGCATTCGATAAATCCTCTGTCACTTTTTGATTGCATCGTAAATTGTGCTGTAATGGCAAAGTGTGTTGCAGTTTATATTGATAGCATTATTCACAATTTCTATTAATTTTCTGAGACGTCACATGGCTCCTGAAAATTGGTTCGTTTCAGAACGCACCTCCAGTGCTAGGAAATAATAGACACGCGATTTCGCGCGTTGTCATTTGTTTTATTCTGGATTGAGGCGCCGAACCTTGACCTCGAAGTGTGAGATGCATCCACCGTCGGGCGTGCCTGCAGGAAGCACGGAACAGATGCAGCCTTCAGCAGAGCGGAAGTCTCGGTTTGAAAAACAAATGCAGTCAGCCTCCCGCAACGCGAGAAAAACGAACATCGCATCGCGGAGGTATCGCATTGTTATCTGCTGCTATAAACACCATTAGCCAAGAATAGAAAATCGTAACAAAAAAGAGAGATTTTATATTTGTATAAATATCCAAATGTGCTGTCAAGGCCGCCCATGTGTATTTTCCAAGGGGGGAATTAACGAAGATCTCAGCTATCAGATTGGTATGATGCTTTCCAGAAAAAAAAAAAGAAAAAAGATAATTTGATCTCGCGAAAGGAATTTAGAGCATATGAACATCGTTATTAAGTCAGAGTTTCAAGAACACGTTTTAATAAAAAAAGCGGTTGATAATTAATTAATAAAAATAAAATTGCTCATGATAGCTGGCAGCAAGGTAAGCACCGTATTTATACGAATATAATACGCATCCCAGTTTTTAATCCTAAAATCCATAAAAAAAATTACTGGTGCATATAATATGCATATGTGCTAAAAAACCACTCAAAATTAAAATTGTATTATCAAGAGGATTATCTTTAACTATACATTACATTCAACAGTAATTCTCTAGTCGACAAATTAAAACTTTTTTCTTGTAACTGGTGTAAAATGGGTGGATTTACCTAATTTTCGGGTGCTGAATTCAGTGGGAAAATCAGTTTGTTTCTATTACGTCACATTTTCTAGATACACAGCACTAACACAAACACAGGAATACAGTAATACGATATTGGTAAATATGAACCATTTTAAATTCAAGCATAACATAAATACAACTTTGAATTCCACTAAAGTTTTCTTGACAACATAAAAAAACTTATAAACCAACAAAATCACGTTTCAGCACGCACTAGACTACAGGGCTGACGAAATTAGCTGAGTCTCTTCTATCAGACAAAGCGAGTACACTTTTCGCACAACTAAATACCTCTGCCATTGAGTGACTCTTCTGAAAACTTCTTCCACCGTATAATACATCTAAATACAGAGTTTATCCATCATAATTCTTATTTATTATACACTATTCCTGAAAAAATGACATTAACAATATAAACAATTTTAAAATCCTTATAAAATCTAAAATACCTCAAAATCCTTACGTGATACAGCAATTCCGAAGGCCGTTTCGGATTCTACAACAAAACCACAGTCTAGTATATACAGTCACGAAGCTTGAGTTTATGAGGGTACTAGAAACAATCGACTGTGCCGGTAATATTTCGCAGTGTCTGTAATGAGACGATAGTAGCGATCCTAGTGGTTAGCAACTATCTACGTATTGAGCTTCGTGACTATATACTAGACTGTGACCAAACATTAATATGAATTGTTATATCACACACCAGATGCAAAATGGCTGTTAACCAGTGCAGTAAATTCTTCTGATTTATTTAAAAACGCATAACTGTAGCAAGCAGGCAGGCAGGCAGGGTAAATAAATGAGTAAGCAAACAGTACCAGATCGGGCAAGGCAAAAATAAAATTATTATTATTATTATTAGTATTATTATTATTATTATTATTATTATTATTATTATTATTATTATTATTATTGGATTCACTCTTATTCATAGCTTATTTCATTCGTTTATTACACACACTTCTAACTTATATATTCACCCTAATTCCTTTATATACGTTACACGCCATCATATCGATTCTCTCAAATCTATTGTCAGTTTTTTTGTTCGTTATTTTCATAACATTTACTTTTTTCATGGCGTCTTCAAAGTTCTGATGTAGAAGTGTTTTCTAAAATTTTCATAAGAGCTTCCTATGTAGTCCCTATTCTTTCAATTGTTCTATTTCTCTTGCCAGGATCCAAAACTGAAGCGCATTATAATAGCACGGGCGCTACCACAACATTGTTTAATTTTATTTCTGTTTTTATTGATTTTAAATGGGATTAAATTGATGCTAATACACGATGAAAAACCTGTAGCAGCGTGGAATGAAGGCTTTAGAGAAACCCTTGTGAAGGGAGCATATGACGATTAATTTTTGTTGTTTTTACTCCTATTTCACTGTTTAGGTATGCAAATCAAACGTGTTTCACGCCTGCTGATTTACTTTGTAACCTAAAAATCTGGTTTGACCTTCAGGAAGTATTCATTATGCCAAGTGGATTAAAACATTAGCCAATTGCGTTGAAAGGCGCCAAATTGTTCAGCCAAGCAGGATATCAATCCAGAGACTGTTGTTCCTCATTCTAGATCTCGAGTGGATAGATAAAGCATCACACGTTTGATTTCGTAATGTTTGGCAACTGTGCCAATCTCGAATTCCAGCCTTGATGAGTGATTGACCGTTCGTCAAGAGATAAGGTGATGTCGTTTGGAACACTCTTCGCTTGGCAGTGCCGAATTTTCAACTTTATTAGTGCGGAGAACTTGTGGGACACACGTTATAATCCGCTTTATCTGTTATCGTACTTATATAATTGGGATTATATTTCGAATGCGAAGTGTCAGCACAGTGAAACAGCACAAATTCAGTGATCACAAGACAGAAGGGAAGAAGGAATGTAACAGGTTGGGTTTTTGCGTCTGGCATTCGAAATCATATTGCACGTAATATCAGAAATTTGGTATGGCGATCTCGGTTTAGATTCCTTAAACACGGAAATATTTTAGGACTACAGCAAAGTACCATAAGTTAAATTAAGATCCAATCTACACCTTTTCCAGTTGTATTTCAGAAAATATCAATTTAATTTCAGAAATTATCAAATGTATTTCAGATTAGTCAATTTAATTTCAGAAATTAATTGTATTTCAGATTTGTCATTTCAATTTCAGATAGTATCAATTGTGTTTCAGATT
This sequence comes from Periplaneta americana, assembly GCF_040183065.1. NCBI lineage: Eukaryota > Metazoa > Arthropoda > Insecta > Blattodea > Blattidae > Periplaneta > Periplaneta americana. The sequence continues at coordinate 202,996,638 of NC_091120.1, forward strand.
TGTGAATTCAGTTTCAGATAGCATCAATTGTATTTCAGATTTGTGAATTCAGTTTCAGATAGTATCAATTGCATTTGAGATTTGTCAATTCAATTTCAGATAGTATCAATTGTATTTCAGATTTGTCAGTTCAATTTCAGATAGTATCAATTGTGTTTCAGATTTGTCAATTCAATTTCTGATAACATCAATTGTATTTCAGATTTGTCAATTCAGTTTCAGATAACATCAATTGTATTTCAGATTTGTCAATTCAATTTCAGATAACATCAATTGTATTTCAGATTTGTCAACTCAATTTCAGATAGTATCAATTGCATTTGAGATTTGTCAATTCAATTTCAGATAGTACCAATTGTATTTCAGATTTGTCAATTCAATTTCAGATAGTATCAATTGTATTTCAGATTTGTCAATTCAATTTCAGATAGTATCAATTGTATTTCAGATTTGTCAATTCAATTTCAGATAGTATCAATTGTATTTCAGATTTGTCAATTCAATTTCAGATAGTATCAATTGTATTTCAGATTTGTCAGTTCAATTTCAGATAGTATCAATTGTGTTTCAGATTTGTCAATTCAATTTCTGATAACATCAATTGTATTTCAGATTTGTCAATTCAATTTCAGATAACATCAATTGTATTTCAGATTTGTCAACTCAATTTCAGATAGTATCAATTGCATTTGAGATTTGTCAATTCAATTTCAGATAGTACCAATTGTATTTCAGATTTGTCAATTCAATTTCAGATAGTATCAATTGTATTTCAGATTTGTCAATTCAATTTCAGATAGTATCAATTGTATTTCAGATTTGTCAATTCAATTTCAGATAGTATCAATTGTATTTCAGATTTGTCAATTCAATTTCAGATAGTATCAATTGTATTTCAGATTTGTCAATTCAATTTCAGATAGTATCAATTGTATTTCAGATTTGTCAATTCAATTTCAGATAGTATCAATTGTATTTCAGATTTGTCAATTAAATTTCAGATAGTATCAATTGTATTTCAGATTTGTCAATTCAATTTCAGATAGTATCAATTGTATTTCAGATTTGTCAATTCAATTTCAGATAGTATCAATTGTATTTCAGATTTGTCAATTCAATTTCAGATAGTATCAATTGCATTTGAGATTTGTCAATTCAATTTCAGATAGTATCAATTGTATTTCAGATTTGTCAATTAAATTTCAGATAGTATCAATTGTATTTCAGATTAGTCAATTGTATTTCAGATAGTATCAAATGTATTTCAGATTTGTCAATTCAATATCAGATAGTATCAATTGTATTTCAGATTTGTGAATTCAATTTCAGATAGCATCAATTGTATTTCAAATTAGTCTAATTGACTAATCTGAAATACAATTGATACTATCTGAAATTAAATTGACAAATCTGGAATACAATTGATGTTTTCTGAAATACAATCGATACTATCTGAAATTGAATTGTCTAATCTGAAATGCAATTGATAATTTCTGAAATTAAATGGATATTTTCTGAAATACAACTGGAAAAGGTATAGTGTAACCTGCAATATTATTATATTTTATTTTTCTCTACTTGCTAACGAATTGTATTCTATATTTCAAATATTTAATGCTAAATAAGTAAATTTTTTGGCGAGGAAGTGACATTTTTATTTCGTTATGCGGATTTTTTCGTAAAAAGAATGAAATTCGTTGAATTGAAATACCGTACTTCAACATTAAATTATATCGAAAAAAGGGAGGGAGTAGAAAATAATTTCGTAATATTGAGTATTTCGTTAAACTGGCGTTCGTTATAACGTCAGTTTACTGTATATCGTCCGCCAAAGGCCTTTTTACTCCCCAAACTCTTATTTATTTTCATGATGCATGTCCAAGTGTAGTTTTAGTAAGGCGATCTTCATTTAGGTTCCTTGAACACTCAAATACTTGAAGACTGTTACGTCTCCGATCTCATGTGTTCGTGGTGTGCTTGCAGGTGTGTCGCAGTATGAGCATCTCAGTGCCACCGCAGGCATGACGCAGAGAGAAGATGTGCTCAAGTTCGAGCAGGGCCGCATCCGGGCGCTGCAGGAGGAGCGGCTGGCCATCCAGAAGAAAACCTTCACCAAATGGATGAACTCCTTCCTGCTGAAGGTGAGTCCTCCATGCCAACGCTAACTACCCGTGGAAACAGTACACCTCTGTTTACACACTTATCCAGTCACACTAACCAAAACATTCACACCCACCCAACACATAACAATTCACACACCCATCCTACCCATTCACATCCACCCAACACATAACAATTCACACACCCATCCTACCCATTCACATCCACCCAAACATAACAATTCACACACCAATCCTACCCATTCACATCCACCCAAACATAACAATTCACACACCCATCCTACCCATTCACATCCACCCAAACATAACAATTCACACACCACCCAAACATAACAATTAAAAACACACATCCTACCCATTCACATCCACCCAAACATAACAATTCACACACCCATCCTACCCATTCACATCCTCCCAAACATAACTATTCACACACCCATCCTACCCATTCACATCCACCCAAACATAACAATTCACACACCCATCCTACCCATTCACATCCACCCAAACATAACAATTCACACACCACCCAAACATAACAATTCACACACCACCCAAACATAACAATTGACACACCCATCCTACCCATTCACATCCACCCAAACATAACAATTCACAGACCCATCCTACCCCATTCACATCCACCCAAACATAACAATTCACACACCCATCCTACCCATTCACATCCACCCAAACATAACAATTAACACATCCATCCTACCCATTCACATCCACCCAAACATAACAATTCACACACCCATCCTACCCATTCACATCCACCCAACACATAACAATTGACACACCAATCCTACCCATTCACATCCACCCAGCACATAACAATTCACACACTAATCCTACCCATTCACATCCACCCAAACATAACAATTCACACACCCATCCTACCCATTCACATCCACCCAAACATAACAATTCACACACCACCCAAACATAACAATTCACACACCCATCCTACACATTCACATCCACCCTAACATAACAATTCACACACCACCCAAACATAACAATTCACACACCACCCAAACATAACAATTCACACACCCATCCTACCCATTCACATCCACCCAAACATAACAATTCACACACCACCCAAACATAACAATTCACACACCACCCAAACATAACAATTCACACACCACCCAAACATAACAATTCACACACCCATCCTACCCATTCACATCCACCCAAACATAACAATTCACACACCCATCCTACCGATTCACATCCACCCAAACATAACAATTCACACACCCATCATACCCATTCACATCCACCCAAACATAACAATTCACACACCACCCAAACATAACAATTCACACACCACCCAAACATAACAATTCACACACCCATCCTACCCATTCACATCCACCCAAACATAACAATTCACACACCACCCAAACATAACAATTCACACATCCATCCTACCCATTCACATCCACCCAAACATAACAATTCACACACCCATCCTACCCATTCACATCCTCCCAAACATAACAATTCACACACCCATCCTACCCATTCACATCCACCCAAACATAACAATTCACACACCCATCCTACCCATTCACATCCACCCAACACATAACAATTGACACACCAATCCTACCCATTCACATCCACCCAACACATAACAATTCACACACCCATCCTACCCATTCACATCCACCCAAACATAACAATTCACACACCCATCCTACCCATTCACATCCACCTAAACATAACAATTCACACACCCATCCTACCCATTCACATCCTCCCAAACATAACAATTCACACACCCATCCTACCCATTCACATCCACCCAAACATAATAATTCACACACCCATCCTACCCTTTCACATCCACCCAACACATAACAATTCACACACCCATCCTACCCATTCACACCCACCCAACACATAACAATTCACACACCCATCCTACCCATTCACATCCACCCAAACATAACAATTCACACACCCATCCTACCCATTCACATCCACCCAAACATAACAATTCACACATCCATCCTACCCATTCACATCCACCCAACACAACAATTCACACACCCATCCTACCCATTCACATCCACCCAAACATAACAATTCACACACCCATCCTACCCATTCACATCCACCCAAACATAACAATTCACACACCCATCCTACCCATTCACATCCACCCAACACATAACAATTCACACACCCATCCTACCCATTCACATCCACCCAACACATAACAATTCACACACCCATCCTACCCATTCACATCCACCCAACACATAACAATTCACACACCCATCCTACCCATTCACATCCTCCCAAACATAACTATTCACACACCCATCCTACCCATTCACATCCACCCAAACATAACAATTCACACACCCATCCTACCCATTCACATCCACCCAAACATAACAATTCACACACCACCCAAACATAACAATTCACACACCACCCAAACATAACAATTGACACACCCATCCTACCCATTCACATCCACCCAAACATAACAATTCACACACCCATCCTACCTATTCACATCCACCCAAACATAACAATTCACACACCCATCCTACCCATTCACATCCACCCAACACATAACAATTCACACACCCATCCTACCCATTCACATCCACCCAACACATAACAATTCACACACCCATCCTACCCATTCACATCCACCCAACACATAACAATTCACACACCCATTCTACCCATTCACATCCACCCAAACATAACAATTCACACACCCATCCTACCCATTCACATCCACCCAACACATGACATTTCACACACCCATCCTACCCATTCACATCCACCCAACACATAACAATTCACACACCCATCCTACCCATTCACATCCACCCAAACATAACAATTCACACACCCATCCTACCCATTCACATCCACCCAACACATAACAATTCACACACCCATCCTACCCATTCACATCCACCCAAACATAACAATTCACACACCCATCCTACCCATTCACATCCACCCAACACATAACAATTCACACACCCATCCTACCCATTCACATCCACCCAACACATAACAATTCACACACCCATTCTACCCATTCACATCCACCCAACACATAACAATTCACACACCCATCCTACCCATTCACATCCACCCAACACATAACAATTCACACACCCATCCTACCCATTCACATCCACCCAAACATAACAATTCACACACCCATCCTACCCATTCACATCTACCCAACACATAACAATTCACACACCCATCTTACCCATTCTCACCCACCCAAACATTCATACTGATCCACACAACCATTCAACACTCAACCATCCGCACATCCTTCCAACAAACAACTATTCACATTTTTACACATCCATCCACATCTGTACACATCTATCCACAGACTCAGCAAACACCCAATCATCCACACTTTTACACACCCCTCCAACATACTACAAGATACACTCCTCTACATCCATCTACCCATCGATCCATTCACATTCGTCCAACACCTAACCATTCACACCCATCCAAATACCCCCTCAAATCCAGTCATCCAAACCTACCCTACAACCAATCATCCACAGTTTTACGCAACCCTCCAACATACTACAGTCCTACACACTCATCCACTCACCGATCCATTCACATTCGTCCAACACCCAACCATTCACACCCATTGAAACACCCACTCAAACTCAGTCATCCAAACCTACCCTACACCCAACAATTGTACATTCTTGCACACCTGTAAACATACTAACTTACCATCTACACTGCTGCACATTCATCTAACAACCGATGCATTTACATCCACCCAAAAACTCAATCATCCACACACTTACTCACCCACTCTACACATCAAGACACTCCGTCATAACTCACACTGACCATCACACATCTACCCACACATCTATTCAATCGTCCATCACGCTCGCCTACCAGTTCATCCACTCAGTACTGCACTTCATTTACTCAACCATTCATCATTCACGCCAACTTATCTATCCGTAAGTTCATTAAACCTTCCATCAATTCGTCTGTGTATTCACCCATGTAGCTAGTAACCCCTTCCACCCCATCCGACTCAATCATCCACGTTTTCACTCCAGCTCACACATCGCATCCATCCATCCATCCATCCATCCATCCATCCATCCATCCATCCATCCATCCAAATCATGCATACATGAGTATAATGGAACTATCTTTTTGAGCGTATTGTTTTGTATGTTTAGTAGTGATCTTACTTCTTTATTTTTATAAGTTAAGTTGTCTTTTATTGTTGGTTTATTTTAGTTCGTAGAACTAGGCCAGGATTTCGTTATAGGTTATGTCAGAGTGCTGTATCTACTTGGAAGAGATTTTTGCCTTTGGCATTAAATTATTAGTGCACCCATCTACTCACCCACTGATCCATTAACTCAAAGGCGCATCCTTCTCATTATCTAGACACCTACTTACCCTTCCGCTGCTACGTCCATCACAATTCATTTTCTTTATCTGTTGTTTGTTTTCTTAGTTAATTATTTACTTATTAATTATGTATTTAAATACTTACTTAATTAATTATTTACCGTACATATTTATTTATTTACTTGGTTATGTAATGATTTATTTATGTAGTTATTCAGTTAGCTATTTACTTATTTGTTTGTTTATTTACATATATAATTACTTATTCAATTATCTGTTTATTTATTTATTTCCTTATTTAATCATTTATTTGTTTATCTACTTATTTAATTATTCAGTTATGTATGTATTATTTAATTAGATATTAAATTATTTATTTAGTTCTTCAATTATTTGTTTATTTATTTAATTAGTTGTTTATATATTTCTTAACTTAATTATATTTACTTGTTTAATTACTTATTTACTTATTTCTTTACTTAATTAGTTGTTTATCTGTTCACTATTTCAAATAGTTGTTCAATTACTTAAATTTACTTACCTAATTATTTACTTATTTAGTTATCGACTTGTTTTCTTATACAGGGTGTATCAGAAGGTAAAGTCAATCCTAAAGACGTTATATAGGATCTGTTCTGCAAAATATGGATGTACTATTTTTCCGAATCCGTCACCTTTTTCGAGTTTCACGATGCTAAATTTTCATCGGAATCTCGTACTGTATGGACCCACTTAGTATTTCATTTCGCTCAGTACTGGGATATTTCAGAATAGTCTATTATAACAGATGTTTGTCCTCTCACGTGCATGCAATTCAGCACGCAATTTAATCTTACGTTGCAAGTTCTTCACTCTCTGCTGTTGTATGTCCGCTACAGCTGCGATTTGCTATCTAAGAAATGGAGACACGTGCCTTCGTGAAGGCTCATGCATAAAATCCAATGGAGTGAAGTCTGGAGACCGCGCCGGCCAAGAAATTGGACTATTCCTTTTCACTAGGTATAAGTTGGGGAAACCGAATATATGCTATAAAATACTGAACACTCATCACAACAGTGCATACAGTACTTAGTAACGACAAATTAGCCCACAGAGCATGAAAGCCTGATGAACTTTTATGATCGTTTAACTCGGAAAAGGGAACGAATTCGGAAAAATGATATTAAAGTACTTTTTGCAGCAAATCAAGTCCTCTGTCACACCCTTAACGATGGGCATTTCCTTCTGATATATTTATTTACTGCTTACTAAGCTTCCTCATGACTGCTGCAGGCCCGGATGGAGGTGGAGGACCTGTTCACGGACCTCGCGGACGGCAAGAAGCTGCTGAAGCTGCTGGAGATCATCTCTGGCGAGAAGCTGGGCAAGCCCAACAACGGCAAGATGCGCGTGCACAAGGTCGAGAACGTCAACAAGAGCTTGGCCTTCCTGCACACCAAGGTGGGTGACCACTTACAAAAAATGGTTTTTAGTGCTCCAAATCCCTTGTCCTGATTATAACACTAAACTTAACTAAAAAATTCGGATTAAATGCATTACATATCTAACGGTATGTAGGCTAAACGAAAACGGTACGTTTATATGTAAGGAAAAAATATTTGGAAATACACTTAAATGCGCAGTTTCTCCTTTAATCAGTTGATTAAAATGAAATGATTCTAGTACTAAATGTTTAAACACAACATTGCTCTTTAAACTGGTATTTTCCGAACAACAATGCGTTGAATTCCACTTTTCCCCCATTGCTCTTTAAATTGGTGTTTTCCGAACAACAATGCCTGTAATTGCATATTTTCCCATTGCTCTTTAAACTGGTGTTTTCCGAACAAAAATGCGTTGAAGTCCACATTTTCCCATTGCTCTTCAAACTCATGTTTGCCGAACAACAATGCGTTGAATTACACATTTTCCCTTTGCACTTTAATCTGGTATTTTCCGAATAACAGTGTTTTGGATTCCACATTTTCCCTTTGGTCTTTAAACTGGTGCTTTCCGAATAACAATGCGTTGAATTCCACATTTTCTCAGTGCTCTTTAAACTGGTGTTTTCCGAACAAAAATGCGTTGAAGTCCACATTTTCCCATTGCTCTTCAAACTCATGTTTGCCGAACAACAATGCGTTGAATCCCACATTTTCCCTTTGCTCTTTAAACTGGTATTTTCCGAATAACAGTGTTTTGGATTCCACATTTTCCCTTTGGTCTTTAAACTGGTGCTTTCCGAATAACAATGCGTTGAATTCCACATTTTCTCATTGCCCTTTGAACTGGTGTTTTTCGAACAACAATGCGTTGAATTCCACATTTTCCCATTGCTGATTAAATTGGAGTTTTTCGAACAACAATGCGTGTAATTCCACATTTTCCTATTGCTCTTTAAACTGGTGTTTTTCGAACAACAATGCGTGTAATTCCACATTTTTCCATTGCTCTTTAAACTGGTATTTTCCGAATAACAGTATTTTGGATTCCACATTTTCCCTTTAGTCTTTAAACTGGTGATTTCCGAATAACAATGCGTTGAATTCCACATTTTCCCATTGCCCTTTAAACTGGCGTTTTTCGAACAACAGTACGTTGAATTCCACACTTTCCCATTGCTCTTTAAACTGGTGTTTTCCGAGTAACAATGCGTTGAATTCAACATTTTCCCATTGCTCTTTAAACTGGTATTTTTCCAATAATGCGTTGAATTCCACACTTTCCCATGGCTCTTTAAACTGGTATTTTCCGAATAACAATGTGTTGAATTCCACATTTTCCTATTGCTCTTTAAACTGGCATTTTCCGGACAACAGTGCGTTGAATTCCACCGTAGAACAGTGAATACAAAACCCGCTTTATCGTATCATGTGAATGACTCATGGGGTTGATGAAAAGGATGAATGACGTATTCCTGCTTGTGACGTGTGCCACAACTGGCGCTCAGTTTTGCATTCCTGCTTTAGTAAATGAAGGTATATTTTTTTTTATTAGTGATACAATAGAAATAATCTACTAATATGCGTGTATCAGATAAAATAAACTGGTTCGAAAAGATTCACGCTTAAAAGTAAGTGCGTTTTGAAGAATGTGTGAACCTGAAAACCCTGGGATCACACAATTGAAGCTTCACAGGGCGATAACAAACTATGCTTTCTCATGCAAGCGAGAATGTTGGACATTGCCTAGAGCAGATAAAAAATCGAGTTATCTTAAATAAGATAGACACTTTCAGATAAAGGAAGAAGCTCAGATACAGGAACAGAACTGGATGTATTCAATTTACTGGGGAAAGCGATAAAGCTGAAATTGGCTGGCAGAGAGAGACTCCCAGAAGTAATAATGCAAACTCAGACACCGAGATGTCTGACCTGGCGGGAGGGCTTCATTCCCAGGCAGTTATGGGAATAAAATTAATAAAAAACATCTTGAAAATTTTGGCCACATTTACGGAGAGGATTCGCTACTGCTGGAACAGGACACTGACTTACGTCCTACAGTCCCGTCTATGGTTCGACACTCTGTGTTTACATTTACAATTTTTTACGCTCGTGTAAGAAATTTGTTTGGGGACGCATTACGCCACGCCGTGTGGGTGGGCTCATTACTGCGGCGTTGCCACATCTCGCTGCTGTCTTGCCTCCACGTGTTGGAAACTGGACAGAAATTAATCTCTCAGTATATTCGTGAGACGGCAATTTTCATGTCGTCGTGTGTGGCGATATCTGACGTTGCCATGGAACCGAATCTTATCGGAAAGAGTTTGGAGTAAAATTTGTCTCTGTTTTTGTTTTATCTCTTGTACGCTACACATGTCCGAACACTGCAACTTAATTCACGTCGAAAACTACGAAGACTTCTTGTAAACCGTCAACAGTTTTCAATACTATATAAGATTGTGATGATTGAAAAAAAAAAAAAAAAGACTGCAGCAAAACAATAGAATGCTGTCTTGATCAAATGCTCAAGAGGTTGCAAACCGGATTACTCAGAGAAAAAAACCTCTGTTGTTCAGAAAATATTGTTTCGGATTTAATTTCAGTTATTTTGATTGAAATGTCTGCATTGAATAAATATTGCAATTTGGATTTTTTCCTGCGCAAAATGTAAGAAATTGAATTAAATGGGCAGTAATATTTTGACATGATCGCATTTCTAGTCAGTTGTCACGGAGACCAGATGGGCGTCAGTCACGACATCATGTTTGCACAGCGGTATCATCGCCTGATTGCAGGAGGCCATGAACTGAATTGGTTTGATTGAAGCTTTCTGGGGGCTGATAAGTGATGGCGTTGTAGCAGGCCGTGGAACTAGCTGCTCTTGCACGGCAGATGTCGCGTATAAACAGGCGGGGGGGGGGGGGGGAAGAGTTCCATTTATTTACGTTCTGTGCGCAGAGACTTTATACAAAGCTAGTATCTGCATTTAATTGCCCGGGATATAGGCTGCCATTTATAATTTTAAGAAAACTGACTGCTCTTAATGTAATGAAATGGAATTAGAGGTACCAAACTGAATGTATTGAAAGGAATGTCAATAAGAAGTTAAAATTATTTTACACTCCGTGTTCAGTTTTGAATGGCATCTTCCGGCACTTCTTTTCACGTTCACGACGTCATAGGTTTGTTTACCCAGCCTAGCCAAAGAGAGACGATTTTACTGATTTAATGATTTGTGTTACTTTGAATGTCTGACTTTCGCATTTAGTATTTAAATTTCCTAATTATGTTCGTTTTTAAACATATTATACTATATTATTTTGTGGAAGTAAACAGTAAATAAGTAAATATTGAATTCGCCTCTTAACAATTCTGAGAGCATTTCGTCGAGGAATTTCCTGCAATTTGGCCAGAAATTCATTCACGCAATTATTAACAACATACCGATACTGCACACCAATTAAAACTCCTGTGCGGAAGTAGTTTTAAGAATAAATTTGTAGTGCTTTGTTGTAACACTTTTAACATTCATTTCGTCCGTAAGACACACTTAAAAAATTAAATGAAGTTTGGTTGTGCTGATAATATGGATGGCATTTGTTTTTTGTTTTTTAATACACGGCTACATTCATTTGTTGGAAAAACAAAAGAATGATACCAATCCAATGCCAACAACAGACATGACCTAAGGTAGGTGTCCCTAATATGGCCATGCTAAGGTTTGAGAATTTTTCTAGCCGCCATTTGAAAAAAAAAATGTAAACCATTTTTTTCTTATTCGTTCTAAGTCTAATGGACTTTCTTAAAACAATTTCCTTTCCCCATAAAAATAGCTTTAATTGTCCAAAAAGTCCCAAATTCCAAAAGTCTACCTAGTGGCCATCTCAGGAACATGTGCACATGATATGGCCACCCTTGTTGCATGTTCTACAAATCGTGATTGTTTTCAGTTTGATAGCGCAGTTGTGTTAAAATTAAATAATTTTGGTATAAAATGAATAAACATGACACTTAATAATCTTTTTTATAATTCAAAAGTGTAGTCAAAACAGGTTTTTCCATAAAAAATTAAGTCGTTTTTCTTAAAATACTAAATTTTTGCGTAATCCCAGCTATAAGGCATGTAAATTTGTCAGGTGAAAAAATAAAAGTGAAATGAACTTGATATGGCCATGGTGCATTTGATATGGCCATATCAGGAGCAGGTAAGCTTTCACGAAAATCGTTTGATTATGAACATCTCGTAAAAGATACGCCATCAACGACAACACCAATCAACAGAACATTAAAAACTGAATGGAGTACGATGGTTTCCATGAAACAAGTCTTTGAAAAACATGCATAAAACAAAGGAGACTTACCAGAGAAAAATAAGAAGAGGTCACATGAAAACCGGAAAACAGGCAACTGACGGCATATTGCTCATCCTGACTGGATGGAAAACGATCAAGTGACATACCAGGATGCCCTTTCACTGGATGCTGCTGCAATTTAGCGGATTTTTTGGTTAACTAACAATAGGGGGTTTGCCATATCAGGAACATGGCCATAACAGGAGCATCCACCTTACTTTGAATGTCTGACTTTCGCACTTACGTTAGTATTTAAATTTCCAAATTATGTTCGTTTTTTTAACTTTAATACTATATTATTTTGTGGAAGTAAACAAGTAAATATTGAATTTGTCTCTTAACAATTCTGAGAGCGTTTCGTCGAGGAATTTCGTGCGTTTTGGCCGGAAATTCATTCACAATTATGAACAACATAACGATACTCCTCACAAATTAAAACTCCTGTGCGGAAGTAGTTTTAAGAATAACTTTGTAGTGTTTTGTTGTAACACTTTTAACAATTCATTTCGTCCGTAAAACAGACTTAAAAAAATTAAATGAAGTTTGGTTGTGCTGATAATATGAATGGCATTTGTTCCTTGTTTTTAATACACGACTGCATTCATTTGTTGGCAAAACAAAAGAATGATACCAATCCATTGCCAACAACAGACATGACCTACATCGTTTATAACGTGACTTCTTTTACAATCGCTAGATGAAAGCATTGTGAAATTGATAAAAATGATTGCCTTGAAAGTCCATTAGGCTGATCAGTCTGTTATATCATATATGTGATAAGGGGTGTCATATAATCACATTAGGCCTACTTTCCATGTGAGACACTTTTAAAATTGTCACAGTTTCTGATGCAATGCAAAACCCATTCTAACAAGATCTGTTCTATCCAGCGAAGGAATATGCTACGCGACGTAAAACATAGAACACCAACAGATCTGTTCACATGGCAACAAACAAAAGAATCGCTGCCAATTCAGAGTTCGCAAGACCACGTGCATGTGTTTACAGTATTTTATTATTTCCTTGGACAGATTTTACGGCACATTCCATGAAACTCTGTGCCTCTGCGTGTGATTCTGCAATCAATAACGAATGCAACTATTATTCACATGTAAACACAATAGTCCTTAGCGAGGTTCGTTAGAAATGAGGCTTAAATCGTAAAAATACGGATCTAAGGCGGCGCTCTTGTGCAGCTATTCATAAAATCGCTGTTATGGCCTTGAACTTTAAAAATTCGGTTGATACATTGGCTTGCCTTGTGTGTGTAGTACCCGGATACCCAGAGATTGCGGCCAGGTGCAGATATTCCAATAGTGTCATGTGCTATTGTGATGCAAAAACTAGAAACATGCATAGTTGTAGTACTAGTCTGTCTGTGTACAGCGATTTCTACTAAACTATTGGTCGGATTTTGTTCATATTCTGTATCTACGAGTCAATTTATCAGGGAATGATGCACATGAAATATAATAATTTTAGTACTAGTCTGTCTGTGTACAGCGATTTCTACTAAACTATTGGACGGATTTTGTTCATATTCAGTATCTACGAGTCAATTTATCAGGGAATGATGCACATGAAATATAATAATTTTAGTACTAGTCTGTCTGTGTACAGCGATTTCTACTAAACTATTGGTCGGATTTTGTTCATATTCTGTATCTACGAGTCAATTTATCAGGGAATGATGTACATGAAATATAATAATTTTAGTACTAGTCTGTCTGTGTACAGCGATTCCTACTAAACTATTGGACGGATTTTGTTCATATTCAGTATCTACGAGTCAATTTATCAGGGAATGATGCACATGAAATATAATAATTTTAGTACTAGTCTGTCTGTGTACAGCGATTTCTACTAAACTATTGGTCGGATTTTGTTCATATTCTGTATCTACGAGTCAATTTATCAGGGAATGATGTACATGAAATATAATAATTTTAGTACTAGTCTGTCTGTGTACAGCGATTCCTACTAAACTATTGGACGGATTTTGTTCATATTCAGTATCTACGAGTCAATTTATCAGGGAATGATGCACATGAAATATAATAATTTTAGTACTAGTCTGTCTGTGTACAGCGATTTCTACTAAACTATTGGACGGATTTTGTTCATATTCAGTATCTACGAGTCAATTTATCAGGGAATGATGTACATGAAATATAATAATTTCAGTACTAGTCTGTCTGTGTACTGCGATTTCTACTAAACTATTGGACGGATTTTGTTCATATTCAGTATCTACGAGTCAATTTATCAGGGAATGATGTACATGAAATATAATAATTTTAGTACTAGTCTGTCTGTGTACAGCGATTTCTACTAAACTATTGGACGGATTTTGTTCATATTCAGTATCTACGAGTCAATTTATCAGGGAATGATGTACATGAAATATAATAATTTTAGTACTAGTCTGTCTGTGTACAGCGATTCCTACTAAACTATTGGACGGATTTTGTTCATATTCAGTATCTACGAGTCAATTTATCAGGGAATGATGTACATGAAATATAATAATTTTAGTACTAGTCTGTCTGTGTACAGCGATTTCTACTGAACTATTGGACGGATTTTGTTCATATTCAGTACCTACGAGTCAATTTATCAGGGAATGATGTACATGAAATATAATAATTTTAGTACTAGTCTGTCTGTGTACAGCGATTCCTACTAAACTATTGGACGGATTTTGTTCATATTCAGTATCTACGAGTCAATTTATCAGGGAATGATGTACATGAAATATAATAATTTTAGTACTAGTCTGTCTGTGTACAGCGATTTCTACTAAACTATTGGACGGATTTTGTTCATATTCAGTATCTACGAGTCAATTTATCAGGGAATGATGTACATGAAATATAATAATTTTAGTACTAGTCTGTCTGTGTGCAGCGATTTCTACTGAACTATTGGACGGATTTTGTTCATATTCAGTATCTACGAGCCAATTTATCAGGGAATGATGTACATGAAATATAATAATTTTAGTACTAGTCTGTCTGTGTACAGCGATTCCTACTAAACTATTGGACGGATTTTGTTCATATTCAGTATTTACGAATCAATTTGTCAGGGAATGATGAAATATACAGCTGCAATAGACACGAACATCTTGATCGTTCTATAATGGACTGTGCTAGAGATAAACGGTCTCATTCTGTCACAGGTTGTGCGTTGAACGGAATGCAATCTCACGCTTAATGAAATACGTGCTTACGTAATCCCTTCCGCCCTGCAAAGCTGCTCATTTCATTCGGTCATAATTTGTTGTAAATAGAAACATGTGTAGCGGGGAATCTGGCTGCGTGGTTGATATTGCGAAGGCTTCGAATGAGTCAAGTTGTGTGTTCATTTTTTTCTCATAATATGATGCCATGGCGGTCTTTCTCAAGCGGCCATTTTGCAGTATGACTCTGCTCAAATGGCGGCCGTCTTGCCGGCTTGCTCGAGTTTTTCTTGGTAAGAGTTGCAACTCTGTCGGACGTTCTAAAAGTCAGGAATCAGGTTTCATCACTGCCGTTGTGAGTGATGCCATTCCTGACGCCGCGCCGCAAGGAAAGTGTCTGCCTGTTTCCAAAACAAACGCCGCCTTCATTTGCTGTAATATAAATAGTGGGCTGAAATAAATACGAATCCCTGCCGAGAAGCCGCTTGTTGATAATTATTTTGCTGATAAGAAACAAAAGAGGTTACATCAGGCTTTACGAAGAAATAATTACATTCGTCTGAAACTAAAAAATTGTATCATATAATATGGACATATGCAATATAGGCTATATTGTAATAACATTGTAAAATTCATTTCTAGAACGAAAAGTTACATTTGTTCGGATCAAATTTCTGGATATTTAAAACTAAACTAAAATTTGTTCTAGCATCTATTATCATAATACATTGCTCTCTTAAAGTGACTGAGCATATTGGAAATCAAATCAAAGGCTTTCCCAGAACACGCTATGAAATGTTTCATATAAAACAATTTTTATCTCGAAAAGAAAGCAAAAAAGACCACAATTTGTATTAAACTTTTTTGTTTGAAATATGATAATTTACGAAAGTAACAAGTGAATTTCGACATAACGACAGTATTTTACCGGGAGGGCGAATTATGCCGTTCAGATTTTAATTTGTCTAAAAATAACATATCAAGCATAAAACGTTGTATGAATGTAGCCCGAACGAGCAAAGCTCGTGTTCGGGGCAGTTACGTTTTGATAAAATAACATATTAGTATTCCAGAAAATTTTACGTACATAGTTTACAAAAGTATTTTTGTTATCCTAAAGTATAATTTAAATTTCTAGTATCAGAGTATTAGACAAATTATACGAATTCACAAAAATATCTATCAGAGTATTAGACAAATTATACGAATTCACAAAAATATCTCTGTTATCCTAAAGTATAATTTAAATTTCTAGTATCAGAGTATTAGACAAATTATACGAATTCACAAAAATATCTATCAGAGTATTAGACAAATTATATGAATTCACAAAAATATCTCTGTTATCCTGAAGTATAATTTAAATTTCTAGTATTAGAGTATTAGACAAATTATACGAATTCACAAAAATATCTATCAGAGTATTAGACAAATTATACGAATTCACAAAAATATCTCTGTTATCCTAAAGTATAATTTAAATTTCTAGTATCAGAGTATTAGACAAATTATACGAATTCACAAATATATCTCTGTTATCCTAAACTTTAATTTAAAATTATAATATCAGAGTATTATAGAAATTCACAAAAAATCTCTGTTATTTCTAAGACAAAATTTACAATTCTAATAGAGTATTACACAAACTATAGAAATTCACAAAAAAAGTGTCTGTTGTTTCTAAGACAGAATTTAAAATTCTAATATCAGAATATTACACAAATTATACAAATTCACAAAAAAGTCTCTGTTGTTTCTAAGACAGAATTTAAAATTATAATATCAGAATATTACACAAATGATATAAATTCACAAAAAAAAATCTCTGTCGTTTCCAAGATAACATTTAAAATTATAATATCACAATATTACATAAATCATACATAATTCACAAAAAGATCTGTGTTGTTCCTGAAATAAATTTAAAAATTATAATATAATAGTGTTAAACAAATTATATATAAATAATTTCGAGGGAAAAAGTGTTCCAGAGCCGGGTATCGAACCTGGGACCTTTGGTTTAACGTACCAACGCTCTACCACTGAGCTACCCGGGAACTGTAACCGACACCGATCCAATTTTTCCCTCTATATCCACAGACCTCAAAGTGGGCTGACAACCGTCAAGCAACCAACTTCGAGTGCACACTAACTCCGTGTGACTTAAATTGTGGTTTTCTGTTAACGAACAGTGACGTGTATTATGCAAATCAAGATTTCAGGTATAACTCCCTGTAAAGTTGATTTGAATAATTTCGAGGGAAAAATTGTTCCGTCGTTTCCAAGATAACATTTAAAATTATATCATCACAATATTACATAAATCATACATAATTATATATAATTCACAAAAATATCTGTGTTGTTTCTAAAATAAATTTTAAAATTATAATATCAGAGTATTAAACAAATTATGTATAATTCACAAAAATATCTCTGTTGTTTCTAAAATAAAATTTAAAATTGTAGTATCAATATCAGTTTCTTAAGAGGAGTAGATAGGTAACATACATAAGTCAGAAACAGTAAGTAATAGGATAAGGTAGGATAATATCAGAGTGTTAAACAAATTATGTATAATTCACAAAAATATCTGTTATTTCTAAAATAAAATTTAAAATTATAATACCAATATCAGTTTCCTAAGAGGACTAGATAGACAACATACATAAGTCAGAAACAGTAAATAATAGGATAAGATACTTAAGAAGTACTTGAATTTAATAATAAAGTTAATAACAATAATACTAGTAATAATTGGGAATACTTCGAAATTTCCTGAAACTTAAGAGTAGAATTTTGATCTAGAAATAACAAACTGACAGAGGATTTGAGGAAATGAACGTATTGAAGTAAGCTATGAATAACAATCAGTACTCCGATAATAATGTAATCATAATAATATAATAATAATAATAATAATAATAATAATAAAAATATTGATGATAATGGTAATAACAATTCAATTGACGTAGATGAAAACATTGTGAATGCCGTAGTTATGTTTTGGTGGTACTGGTTTTGAACGCACATACGAGTTACTGCCACTTGGACAGCCCTGCTCGGTGGCAGTAATGGCCCACTGAGAGAAGAGGGCCGTGGCCATCGGGCTTGATGTGTCAGACACGTCATACGACCCGCCTGGGTCACTGACCCGCTCGTGCCACGCCAGTCAGCTGCGAGCCGAGCCTAGGCGGACCGCCGAGAAAACACCGGAGGGGACGACCTGCGGGCAGCTCACAGCTGAACAGTGAAGTTGCACCCCGGGGCGAGACAAATGGCCCAGCGCTTTCGAGCTCTCATACGCACCCGCTCAGCCCCCAAGACCTCTCACAAGGACGCGGTGATAGCGTGCACGCTTTAGATTTATTTCCATCCTGTAGGTCTTCCGTGGCGAAAAGTCTGTAGACCTAGACGTTATGTAGAAAGGATGGCAGGAAGTTTTGCTACACGCCATTTAAAAAGTATCAACTGAATTAAGGGTATATGTACGTGAACGACCACAAATATTATCAGAAAATGCAGGCTCTGAATTTCTAAAATTTTATAAGAAAATGAACTCGTAATTGGACAAAAATTACAAGGTACCGCAGCAAGACTTATTAGAACTTAAATACCTGATAAAAGTATAAAAATGCTACTAATAATATTTTTCAAACCAGTTTTATCAAAGTATGAAAAAAATAAAAAAAATCTGCAGTTACATCTTTTGGTAATCATAACATTATTATGGTATCTCTGACATTTTAAATATTTTTCCTGCATGTAATAAATACTTATTTCTGTAAAGTAGACTACTCTCAGATATGTAGAGTTGTTTATTTTAATACAATTATTCTTTTATTTGTCATATATAGAATATATTAAAATTTACATAATGTTTTGTGACCTAATCTTTCTGTTTTCAAAGAAATGGGCATTTTTGTAGTCGACCTTTAGCATTAATGCATGTTAAATCAGTGTACAAAATTTCTGAAATCTATCTCTAATTGTTGTGGAGTTATGAAATAATACATGTGAAAATTTTCAAATTTTGGAAAATTTAATTTAAAGTAAAAAGTGAATTCTAAAAAATATTATTAGTAACTTTTTTATACTTTTATCAGATATTTAAGATCTAATAAGTCTTTTTGTGGTACCTTGTAATTTTTGTCCAATTGTGAGTTCATTTCCTTATAAAATTTTAGAAATTTAGAGCCTGCATATTCTGATAATATTTGTGGTCGTTCACATACATATACCCTTAAGGCCCATTCACAATGAAAATTAAACACAACCGTAACATAAATACAAAAGCTTGCGTCCAGGTTATCAAATGGGATCATTCACAATGATTCACATAAACACTGACATTAACATTACTGTTAGACGTTAACATGAAAGTTTGCAAACTCCAAACTTCCATGCTTATGCTGAAGTATACGACAGAATACGAGGAAATGACGTCATTGTTATGTTTCCATGGTTACCAAGTATCTTTGCGGTTATGTTTATGTTCCCATCGTGAATGATGGTATGACTTCATGATTTTATCGTAACGTTTACATTTTTAAGTTAACGCTTACGTTATGTTTAAATTTCAATGTGAATGGGCCTTTAGTCTTAACATTCACAAACAACCAATCTTAAGTTTACTATATTATTTTAAATGTGAAAATCCGGGCCACTTTACTTCTACCTTTTAAAATGTGCTAAATGAAAAATGAGGGAAATATATTATTAACTGCTCTAGAGTTTAGAGTAACGGTTGGCACGTCTGACCATGAAACTAGCGGGTCCGGGTTCAAATTTTGGTTGGGACAAAATATTTCCGTTTCTTTGTAAAAACGTTTGTTATTCGTGGGTTTAGTGTATGCTACCATTAAAAGAATACCTAAAAGATGTGGAACGAAAAGGAGAGATTTGTTGTAATAAATCATTGATACTATTTTTCATAGGCCTATTTATAAGTGTCGATTTTAGATATACACACAACTGTCTTACGTGGATTTAAGAAAAATATAATTACGTGCTAACATACTGTATATCGACTTAAACAATGAAATGTATATTGAACTGAAAATCTTAATTTTCGGATTCAGAAAATGTTTTTTGTTTGTAACGAAGAAGGAAGTTAATTTTCTTGTTTGCTTCTCGCATTTCTGATTCATACTTAAAGAAAATGGCCGGTATTATTGGCAACATGAATTCTGAAGGAAGCGAAATAGAGAGAGGAGTACGTCAATGATGCCCTTTATCACCTACCCTGTTCAACATCTACGTGGAGGATTTAGTGAAGAACTATTTTCAAAAGATGGGAGGAGTGATAGTAGGAGGAAGAAGAATAAAGTGCATAAGATTTGCTGATGACATGGCGTTGTTAGCAGAAGAGGAGATGATATTAAGGGATATGCTACTGGAGCTAAATGACAGCTGTGAGCAGTATGGGATGAAGATAAATGCAAACAAGACGAAGACCATGGTTATAGGAAGAAAAATAAAGAAGGTAAACTTACGAATTTTAAATGAAACAATAGAACAAGTGGACAGCTTCAAATACTTGGGGTGTACTATAAGCAGTAACATGAGCTGCTGCCAGGAAGTCAAAAGGAGGATAGCAATAGCCAAGGAAGTTTTTAATAAAAAAGGAGCATCTTCTGCGGACCTCTGGAGAAAGAACTAAGGAAGAGACTAGTGAAGTGCTTTGTGTGGAGTGTGGTATTGTATGGGGCAGAAATATGGATATTATGACGAAGTGAAGAAAAGCGACTAGAAGCATTTGAAATGTGGATATGGAGAAGAATGGAACGTGTGAAATGAACAGACAGAATAAAAAATGAAGCTGTTGGAAAGAATGATGCTGAAACTGATCAGAGGGGGGGGGGGGAAAGTCAGCGCGTCTGGCCGCGAAACCAGGTGCCCCGGGTTCGAATCCCGGTTGGGGCAAGTTACCTGGTTGAGGTTTTTTCCGAGGTTTTCCCTCAACCCAATACGAGCAAATGCTGGTTAAATTTCGGTGCTGGACCCCGGACTCATTTCACCGGCATTATCACCTTCATTTCATTCAGACGCTAAATGACCTAGATGTTGATAAAGCGTCGTAAAATAACCCAATAAAAAAAAAAAGGAATTGGCTGGGTCACTGGCTGAGAAGAAACTGCCTACTGAAGGATGCACTGGAAGGAATGGTGAACGGGAGAAGAGTTCGGGGCAGAAGAAGATATCAGGTGATAGACGACATTATGGATGATATGTGTAGACGAAGCGGAAGGTAGAAAATAGGAAAGACTGGAAAATGCTGGGTTTGCAATGAAAGACCTGTCCTTGGGCAGAACACTCTGAATGAATGGATGAAGTGAAATTTTTTCATAATTGAAAAATTGTGTCATTTTACGATACCGATTTTTTATCCAAAAAAATAATGATTTTTGTACTTTGTGGTTGTCATTAGTAACAGTGGGTTGATCCAATGTTCTATTTTCCGACAGCCTTCACAGCACATTGTGGGGGGGGGGACATGAAACATATCTTTGAGGTCCTGACAGTCACGTCCTTCAACTGTCTCTTGTTCGTCACTCCCAGTGACGTCAGCTAGTCAGTGCGCCCATTAGAAGGATAGTGTTCTCCGCCTGTCAGGGGACAGATCATGTCATGAGGTTGCAGTGGAAGTCGGCCACAGTTGAGACTTCGTTTATGGGATGAGGTCGGACTGACGAGAAAACACTTGGCTGAATGTCGAACTTCCCAAATCGGAGTCTTGGTTTTCGCGAGCCGCCTTGAGTGCTTGATGGGGAGCTTTCCCAGTCGTCACTCGTCCAGTTCAAAGGGCTGAAATCCCTTGTCTAGCGAGGATAGCGGGCGACGTATCTCTCTGCCCAGGCTTGTATCATCTTCGGCGATCCTGCCATGTTGCTGTTCATTCGTGTGGCAGCTAATATGATTACGAAACAAGTTAGAAAATAGTATATATTTGTGATAAAAGAAATGTTAACTCGATGGAAACTAGGAACCCATCGTTTTGATGTAATTAATAACCTAACTTAATGTAACCAGAACTAACCTAATCTGCCTACACAAAAGATTCCAGCCACTCTTCTTGGAAAACAGAGAGACGTTTACGTGATTTATCACCAGAGCTATCAGATCTTATCACACTTGAGGGACTGCGGTATTTTACAAGTCTTTGTTGTAGTCCTCGATCATATCTAGGTATATCTATCGTAGAAGTGGTCGTAATTTTTTTTTTCCACTTTTCCGCCGAAGTCATGAATGACGCATCAAGTGGAACAAAGTGGACATAATACTGAATGGCGCAAACTAAAGTCAAAGTACATAAGATGGGCTCAGAGAATAGGTGATTCAGTAGATATCCTGAATTCAAACCTGCTGTGTATTATGATCATTGCACCCATCATTCTGTTGACACATCAACGAGAATTAAATTTCTGCCTTGAACATGCGTACTAGAGTCATTTATCCGTTTCGTCACATATTAGAAGCATGTATGAGACTGTGCAGTCCAGACTAAATCCAACAATGTGATAGGAACGAGCTGTAAATGTCTAATATGCCTTGAAATCGGGACATTTTGATGCGTGTGCAAATTATTTCGGGACGCAATGCTCAAAATCGGGACTGTCTCAGCAAATACGGGACAGTTGGCAAAGCCTACATCACTAGTAAAATATGAATTTTGCATTAAGCATTTAAAATATGCATTTTCCCCCGGAATATGCATTTATATGCATTATCAAACATCGGTCAAATTGTCTGTGAAGATGCGACTTACAAAGTATATAATTTCCGCATACTTTTAAATGTATAAAAAAAGAACATGCATACAAATGCTGGGTCTAGTTATCAGGGATGCCACTGATACTGCCTGTGGTTTTCCGTAGGCATTAAAAATGACATACTAATTAATCTAAACTCTATCATTAATTTCTCTAAATAGATTTACAAAACCTCTAATGGCAATTGCATTAATATTCTCATTATAGAAATATATTTTAGATTTATATATATATATATTTTTTTCTCCCTGTAACATAGTTCTAGTAAGCTTATATTAAATTAATTTTCATCATTTTTACTAGCCATCTCAAATCTCAAATTAATTATAATTGATTTAATTAAATTAGCTCATAAATTAAGTTACTACTCTACCTTATAGGTTTATCTAAATTTAAATAAATATGTAGTCTACTAGTCGTTAAAACTGAAGAATATTGCTGGAGAACCTTTTAAGTGTAGTGTAAATATTTGTAATTTAAATATGTATTGTATTAATTAAGGCTGGTTGAGTGGAAGAGAAGGCCTTATGGCCTTAACTCTGCCAGCGAAAATAAAACATTATTATTATTATTATTATTATTATTATTATTATTATTATTATTATTATTATTATTATTATTATTATTAAACGAAACGAGGCGTGGACCTGTATAGTCTTCTTAAAGGCTTTTGACATTTTCCAGATATTAAACGTTTCTTCCTGTGCTTGGAGTTTTGGCTTTCCCCTGCCTTCTTACGGAACTGTAATTCTCAACTCTCTGCTAGTGGTTTTCGGATGACGCTAGGACATATCGAGATGAGCCCTAAAAGAAATGGGCTAAGCACTTACTTAGATCCCCATCTTTTACATTTCCCCAAATTTATGTATTTATAAATAGACTACTGCCTTGTGTTTCGCACGCCTTCGAGGATTTTTCTGCACGAGCTATATTCGGCCTTTGTTCCTCGGTGTAAAAAGGCCCATTCACAATGAAAATTATACATAACCGTAACATAAACACAGAAGTTTACGCCCAGGTTACCAATTGGGATCATTCACAATGATTCACATAAACACTGACATTAACATTACCGTAAGACGTTAACATGAAAGTTTGCAAACTCCAAACTTTCATGCTTATGCTTACGTGATTTGCAAACAGAACACAGTCGTGGAGCGTTGAAGTATACGACAGAATATGAGGAAATGGCGTCGTTGTTATGTTTCCATGGTTACCAAGTATGTTTGCTGTTATGTTTATGTTCCCATCGTGAATGATGGTATGACTTCTTGATTTTACCGTAACGTTTACATTCTTAAGTTAACGCTTACGTTATGTTTAATTTTCACTGTGAAATCGTGGAGCGCTGAAGTATACGATAGAATATGAGGAAATGGCGTCGTTGTTGTGTTTCCATGGTTACCAAGTATATTTGCTTTTATGTTTATGTTCCCATCGTGAATGATGGTATGACTTCTTGATTTTACCGTAACGTTTACATTCTTAAGTTAACGCTTACGTTATGTTTAATTTTCACTGTGAAATCGTGGAGTGCTGAAGTATACGATAGAATATGAGGAAATGGCGTCGTTGTTGTGTTTCCATGGTTACCAAGTATATTTGCTTTTATGTTTATGTTCCCATCGTGAATGATGGTATGACTTCTTGATTTTACTATAACGTTTATATTCTTAAGTTAACGCTTACGTCATGCTTAATTTTCATTGTGAAATCGTGGAGCGCTGAAGTATACGACAGAATATGAGGAAATGGCGTCGTTGTTATGTTTCCATGGTTACCAAGCATGTTTGCTGTTATGTTTATGTTCCCATCGTGAATGATGGTATGACTTCTTGATTTTACCGTAACGTTTATATTCTTGAGTTAACGCTTACGTTATGTTTAATTTTCATTGTGAAATCGTGGAGCGCTGAAGTATACGACAGAATATGAGGAAATGGCGTCGTTGTTATGTTTCCATGGTTACCAAGCATGTTTGCTGTTATGTTTATGTTCCCATCGTGAATGATGGTATGACTTCTTGATTTTACCGTAACGTTTACATTCTTAAGTTAACGCTTACGTTATGTTTAATTTTCACTGTGAAATCGTGGAGCGCTGAAGTATACGATAGAATATGAGGAAATGGCGTCGTTGTTGTGTTTCCATGGTTACCAAGTATATTTGCTTTTATGTTTATGTTCCCATCGTGAATGATGGTATGACTTTTTGATTTTACCGTAACGTTTACATTCTTAAGTTAACGCTTACGTTATGTTTAATTTTCACTGTGAAATCGTGGAGTGCTGAAGTATACGATAGAATATGAGGAAATGGCGTCGTTGTTGTGTTTCCATGGTTACCAAGTATATTTGCTTTTATGTTTATGTTCCCATCGTGAATGATGGTATGACTTCTTGATTTTACTATAACGTTTATATTCTTAAGTTAACGCTTACGTCATGCTTAATTTTCATTGTGAAATCGTGGAGCGCTGAAGTATACGACAGAATATGAGGAAATGGCGTCGTTGTTATGTTTCCACGGTTACCAAGTATGTTTGCTGTTATGTTTATGTTCCCATCGTGAATGATGGTATGACTTCTTGATTTTACTATAACGTTTATATTCTTAAGTTAACGCTTACGTCATGCTTAATTTTCATTGTGAAATCGTGGAGCGCTGAAGTATACGACAGAATATGAGGAAATGGCGTCGTTGTTATGTTTCCATGGTTACCAAGTATATTTGCTTTTATGTTTATGTTCCCATCGTGAATGATGGTATGACTTCTTGATTTTACTATAACGTTTATATTCTTAAGTTAACGCTTACGTCATGCTTAATTTTCATTGTGAAATCGTGGAGCGCTGAAGTATACGACAGAATATGAGGAAATGGCGTCGTTGTTATGTTTCCATGGTTACCAAGCATGTTTGCTGTTATGTTTATGTTCCCATCGTGAATGATGGTATGACTTCTTGATTTTACCGTAACGTTTATATTCTTGAGTTAACGCTTACGTTATGTTTAATTTTCATTGTGAAATCTTGGAGCGCTGAAGTATACGACAAAATATGAGGAAATGGCGTCGTTGTTATGTTTCCATGGTTACCAAGTATATTTGCTGTTATGTTTATGTTCCCATCGTGAATGATGGTATGGCTTCTTGATTTTACCGTAACGTTTATATTCTTAAAGTAACGCTTACGTTATGTTTAATTTTCATTGTGAAATCTTGGAGCGCTGAAGTATACGACAGAATATGAGGAAATGGCGTCGTTGTTATGTTTCCATGGTTACTAAGTATGTATGCTATTATGTTTATGTTCCCATCGTGAATGATGTTATGACTTCTTGATTTTACCGTAACGTTTATATTCTTAAAGTAACGCTTACGTCATGTTTAATTTTCATTGTGAATGAGCCTTAAAGAGCGTGACGTAGGCTACAAGGAATGAAAAATGTCAGTGCAGCTTCGACACGACAAATCAGCTGGTAAACAAACTTTGAGTTGAACAAATTTAGATTGATATGGACAATAGAGGAATGACTAAGGCATGGAGGATGATATCAGAAAATCAGAATAGAGGAGACGTCACCCACCAGCACACACGTGTGGGAGCCTATCGCTACGCAAGTACGACACATGTGAACACAGCGAGTTGATCATGACGTGTGGACTGCACGTGTTTAAGAACATGTGTGAAGTCATAACACTCAACCTTCGCTTCTGCTTTTGTTTGCGTTTCCATAGCAACCCTGCCCTGCTGCTAAACTTAGTCTTTTGATATTCCCTGAACTTCTGTATGGTTTTGCTTGTCTACCATGAGCGTTCACCGAGGGGGGGGGCGGTTAAGGGGGTCCTGAGATCCCCCCCCCCAGTTCTACAATATTTACTTTTTAGGTTGATTTATTTTTGTAAAAAATGAAATTACGTATGTTGGGATTGCTTGAAAATAACTTCTGTGGCCGGGAGGAAGAAGGTCTTAAGGGGAGAGGATGGTATTTTTTGTGAAAAATGAGTAAATTAAAAAAAATTCTTTAAAGTTCTTTAAAATGTGTGGAATGCATTGCATAACATTTTGTGGGTATTTGTGCCCTTATCGGACTTCCTGCGTTATGGGTTTTTAAATCACTCGCCTACTTTTATTGTTGTTTCCGGTAAATTAAATTAATTTTTTTTCTTTAAAATCCTTTGTGACATGTGTGGAATGCATTGCATAACATTTTGTGGGCATTTGTGCCCTTATCGGATGTTGAGACGTCATTTTTAAACTTCCTGCGCTATGGATTTTTAATTCACTCGCCCACTTTTATCGGTTTCCAGTAACTTATTTTTTTTTGCTACATTGCCAGACAAAAATGGATATAATTTCTGAACTATTAAAGATACATGCATGAAATTTAGAACACACATTCTTTAGACTATTAGGAAACTTTTCTCTGTAACAGAATTTTGTTAATTGATTTCATTTTTAAAATACGTCCGTTTGTTTGCATGAAAGGAAATCAGAAAATTGTTATTAAATTTTAATTCTTTATTTTACAAACGTAGGGAGTAATCAAAATTCTGTTACAGACAGTTTGTAGAACATACTTTTGCAAATACATTGCAAAAACTGTTTGAATCTATCTTTAAAAACGGTTTAGATATATCGGTTTTAGTACAATCCTGGATTGGGTATATTTTTTTTCAAATTTGGGCCCCCAAATAATTTTTTTTTTCAAAATATTTTTATTTGGTTGAGTTGCCACAGCTAAGTGCTCTCTACATTCAAAAAATTAATATTTTACACCAAATAGGAAAAAAGTTTAAAAAAATACCATCCTCTCCCCTTAAGTCAGTTGTTTGTGAAAATGAGATTTTTATATATTCTGAAAGCGGAAACAATTCTCTACAATCTGGTAAAACGGCTAAAGTCAAATAAGACTCCTGACTGGATTTATAGAGCGTTACCAAATGTCCTAAGTACTTTTTGAATCGAGCACACACAGAATAAAGGACTTAAGAATATTTAATGCTTTATTCCTTACAAACATCGCATGTTTACTTTCCATGCTTCCCTATTAAAAAGGTCTAACTTGTATTTTAGTCATTTTATCACATACTAATTATTTTCCTTTTGAAACTTTAAGCACCAGGGTAAACAGTCCTATAATTGTTTTGCATTCCTAATAATTTACATTTACCATTTATTTTGACATGAAAAAGGTCTTATGTTTAAATAGTCCCTTCTACTCAGTTTAGGTTCTAGTCTTAAAAGGGCTTAAGTGCGGTTACTTTTGGAAATAATCAAGAAAATTGTTACAGTAGTAAGACCAATTGTGCTTTATGGCAGTGAAACTTGGACTCTGTCGAAGAAAATGGAACAACAACTGATGACATGGGAAAGGAAAATTCTAAGGAAAATCTATGGTCCTAAATATGAGAATGGGCACTGGAGGATTAGATATAATACAGAACTGAAAACTCAATATAAATCTCCAGATATTGTTGCTGAAATCAAAGCCCGTAGGTTGGAATGGTTAGGACATGTAATCAGGATGAATGATCAGAGAATACCAAAAAAGATTCTAAACACAAAACCAGAAGGCAGGCTCAATATTGGCAGACAGAAACTAAGATGGTTGGATGGAGTGGAGGACGATTTAAGGACTCTAGGCGTGAGAAGATGGAGGCAGAAGGCTCTGGTTGGACAGGAATGGACCAAGATCCTAAGGGAGGCCAAGGCTAGACTACAAGGGCCGTAGTGCCAAAGAAGAAGAAGAAGAAGAAGAAGAAGAAGAAGAAGAAGAAGAAGAAAATTGTTAAATGAGCAACATTACCTATTTTAGAAGAAATATAAACAAATAATGTCCAGGAAAAACCTTTTAATTAAAAAAGAAAACTCTGTAATTGACATCAGTTTCAATCTTTCTACTGCTCTCCTGAAAAGTGTAAAACTTTTACTTAAGACCTTTTTCTTCCTGCTACAGACTTATTAAGCTACGGTTTGGCTACGACGATCTTCGTCGAACGAACATCGCTGACGATTGAAATCGTCAGAGGGTGGTTTCTTTACCGGCGAACTTCGTAGGTGGATAGTTTATTGTTTTATATAGTTGACCAGTCTGATCAGCTGATAAGTGGATGACAATATGATAACGTTTTAATATAAGTTTTGCCTTGAAAAAACAAGTACGGATCTTTAAAGTAGTTAATGTCATGTTTAGAAATAGATATACAGAGGGGTCTTTTAATTAATTGATATTAAGACATCTTGGAAATGAACCCACCAATTTTGTGGAATATTTCAGACTTTCTCCCGAACAGTTTTATTTTGTTTTAAGTTCAATTCAAAATGATATTGTAAAATTACCCACAAAATTTATTCACAAACCAATAAGCCCAACTGAAAGATAAGCATAACTTTAGGGTAAAAACCAATGATATAAACATTTTATTTTTACTTTGTACAATGTTATTATCAGGGAAAGGATTTATATGTAAATACATATTTACTTATAAAGCTAATATAATTTATATTTTGCATTATCTTTATGTTTCACAATGTGTAGGGTTGAAAAATCCTACTTTTATTTTCCATATTTTTCCATATTTTTCCATATTTTAGAGTTTAGTACATATTTTCGTTAATTTCCATATATTTTCCATATTTCATATAAAACAGTCCATATTATATTAGGTTTAACAATAAAACAAAACAAAATTCCATTAACTTTTAAAAATACATTTCAACAATAGAGATTTAAACACATGTTCAGTATTCCCTTTAACATCAGAGTTATTTGAAAATTAGCAGTCCTATCAACAATGGGAAAGTAAGTTACAAAACTGTATTAATTTAATTTAAAATTTTTAACAGACTTCAGTTGTGCAGCTCAACAGTTAAATGCCAGTCAGAGTACACATAGGTTCAGTTTTGTAAATCATACTATAAAGACGGTAAATATGCCAAAAGTACGTCATTCAGTCAATTTAAAATCAAAACTAACAAGTTACATTTCAGAATTTAAAGAAGATGGTTTATCAACTGACAATAAAATATTATTTTGTAATTTGTGTCAGTGTGCAGTATCATCTACACAAAAGTTCCTGGTGCAACAACACATTACAACTAGTAAACATCAGGCCAACAAACAACTAAATTCCAAGCAGAGACAATTGTTTTTAACACAACCAACAACATCGAATGTAAGATCTGAGTTTAACATCGACCTGTGCCGTTCTCTCATCTCTGCTGATATTCCTCTCTACAAACTAAAGAATAAGGTCTTCAGGGAATTCCTTGAAAAATATACTCAACATACAATCCCGGATGAGTCAACACTTAGGAAGACGTATGCTCCATCCATCTACGATGAGACAATACAGAAGATAAGAGATGAAATTAAAGATAGTTCAATTTGGGTTTCCATTGATGAGACTCCCGACAAAGAAGGTAGACTTGTTGGTAATGTAGTTATCGGTTTGTTAAGTGAACAATATTCTGAACGAATTCTTTTACATTGTGATGTTCTAGAAAAGTGCAATAACAAAACTATAGTTAAACTGTTCAACGAAGCTATGGGTATCCTGTGGCCAAAGGGTATTATGTACGATAATGTGTTATTCTTTATTAGCGATGCTGCCCCTTATATGGTCAAAGCTGGACAAGCATTATCTGTTGTATATCCTAAATTGACTCATTTTACTTGTGTGGCGCATGCATTTCATCGTGTGGCAGAAGTGGTCAGAGACAATTTCCCTAAAGTAGATTTGTTGATTTCATCAGTGAAAAAAGTATTTCTCAAAGCTCCCAGTAGAGTTAACGTGTTGAAAGAAATGTACCCTGAAATTCCATTGCCACCAAAGCCAATTTTAACTAGATGGGGTACATGGCTAGAAGCAGTTGAATATTATGCCGAACATATAGACTCTATTAACAATGTTCTCCTTGCATTGGACTCTGAAGATGCAGTCTCAATTGATACTGCGAAAACAGTTACCTGTGACATAAGTGTGAAGAATGACTTAGCTCACATTCAGCATACATTTTCATGCATCATAAAAACGCTCAAAAGTCTCCAAAATAGGCACCTTTCACTATCTGAAAGTTTTGAAATTATAAATAGTACTGTGGAACAACTGAATCGTGGTAGAGGTAAAGTTGCAGATGCAGTAAGAGCTAAGGTGGACACTGTACTTTCAAAAAACCCTGGATATGAAGAACTACAAAAGGTTGTTGCTGTGATGAGTGGTGAATCAACAGTGAAGATTAACTTGGACTTATCCCCAGCAGACATTGTGAAATTGA
Source organism: Periplaneta americana (assembly GCF_040183065.1). Classification (NCBI taxonomy): domain Eukaryota; kingdom Metazoa; phylum Arthropoda; class Insecta; order Blattodea; family Blattidae; genus Periplaneta; species Periplaneta americana. Next base: position 203,028,176 of record NC_091120.1, read on the forward strand.
ATTATGTACCAGTTACTTCTTGTGACGTCGAACGCTCTTTTAGTCAGTATAAATCTATCCTCAGAGACAATAGAAGAAGATTCACTTTTCAGCACTTGAAAGAAATGTTTGTAACCTATTGTTATGGTAACAGACAATAAAAATTGTGTTTTGTTGAAACTACATTGGAAGATAAGGTACGTCCATTATATTTTTTGTTTAGTTTGATTAAAATGTACCAATATTTAACGTACATAGTCATTTTTTTATAATTTTAAGTCCATATTTAATTCCATATTTTGGTAAAAATCCATATTTAATTCCATATTTTGGTAAAAATAACTACATATATATTTACATATTTCATATATTTTTAGTCCATATAAATCCGTTGCCTGGTTATTATTTTTCATTTAGGAAATGATTTTACATATAAAAAAAATAATGTGAGAAAGAGGTTGTTACACTTCTCTCCTTTGCTCGGAATTCCACTTCACTATTTCACACTCAAACTTTTGCTTCAGTAGCTAAATCTGCCGCATCATGTGTGTGTTCAATTATGAATCACTTTACTCAATTGTATTGTTGCAAAATATAGATTTGTTATTGTTTACGTTGGTTCTTCTTTTTGGCTCATTACGAACAGGGATTTCTTTTTAATCAATTAATATCTCGTCTTCATTAGTGGAGAAATTGCAAAAAGATTTCTATTTTACCGCCATTATGGTATGTATGATGTTGTTGTTGTTTTCTAATGCCAGGCATTTGACAATAAAGTCATTTGACCTCTTGCACTCCAATATTTTTCAAAGATATTATCATGGCCAGCCACTGAAGCACAGATTTTGAGATGTTCCGAATCCATTTCTTGGTTTGAGTTGCACAATGGGCAGTTAGGGGACTGATATATTCCAATTCTATGCAGGTGTTTGGCCAAACAATCATGACCTGTTGCCAATCTAAATGCAGCTACAGCCGATTTTCGTGGTAAATCGGGAATTAACTGTTTCATACATGTATGATGTATAAATCACATGTTATTAAATGATTTAATTCATGACCTACTGTAATTTTACAATTGGTTTCTCGGCGATGATCGCCAGGTTTTTGCCTCTAACGCCAACGATGTTCGTCAAGCCCAGCGACGTTCGTTGACGTTCATCGCCGTAAAGAAACCATGCACATTCAAATCAACGGGACAGAATCCCAGCGAAGATCGTCAGCGATGACCGTCGGCGAAGATCGCCGTAGCCAAACCGTAGCTAGGACATGCAATCATTCGCTTACTTTCCAGTTATTTCGTGAAAGAGAGGAAACAAAATAAAGTTATTGCAAGTATGAAGACTTAAATGTTAGGTGTGAAACATCTCTAGGATATACATTCTCCGCGCACTGTTCGTGATACAAAATACTTGGGCAATACCAGTGCACGCTTCGGGCACTTGTGCGGTTCTTGCAGCAGCCCACGCTCTGCCCCATATCGCGGTGCGTGGGCGAGCCTCCATTCACACCGCTGCTGACATGGCGCAACAATGCCTGGTGGACGTGCGAGGCACTTCTGGAACGACTTCACTTTTCTGCCGTTATCCGCTATGCTTATTCTGCATCTCTTTACTTCTTGTTCATCTCTTTGAATGTCAGTCTCTTCTTGTTTTAATATATTCTCTTTTCCTTCAGCTCTCATTCTCTTCTTCACCTCTATCCTCATGTCGTAACCTGATTATCTTCTTTTCTTATTCTTGTAATCGTTTTCCTTTTTTTTTTTTTTTTTAACGTGAAGCGTTGAATGCTCAGCGTATACTTATTAGGTTAATAGATTCATCCTCATTTGTTTTTATATTTTAAGAGGTTACATGCATCCCAGTATTTCCTGAAAGAAACCATCTAGCTATCCGCGATGTCGTCTCTTTATATAGGTAATTTCCAACAACGATTAAGAATTAATAATTGAATATATATATATATATATATTTTTTCGTTGTTGGTAACTCTATAGCATCTATTAGATGCTTTATGGTTGTGCTAACAGATGGAGTTACTTGTTGGTTAATTTATATTAACCCGGCACACTCACAATCACACTCACATTCATACAAATTTCCAGACTCTAGACACCCAGGGAATTCCTCTTCTTCAAGAAAAATTCACCGAGAGCGAGTATATTTTGATACTTATTTATTTAAGCGATTTATATCTTTATACAAGGGGGCCGTGATGAAAACAAATTGCTGTAGATCTCTGATTTCGGTACCAGATGGACTTGGAACGTGTGAAAGCTTAACGAAATTCTATTTTAATAAAAAAATATATATTATTCGTACACAAATTGGGGCAAGTATAAAGACTGAAATAGTTAATTTAATATAGTTTAATTTTAAAATATGTACTTAATTATGGTATGTCCCACGCCGTGGCGTCGTGGTCTAAGGCATCTTGCCTAGGACTCGCGTTACGGAATGCTCGCTGGTTCGAATCCTCATGGGGGAAGAAATTTTCTCATGAAATTTCGGCCAGTGTATGGGACCGGTGCCCACCCAGCATCGTGATGCACTTGGGGAGCTACAATAGGTAGCGAAATCCGGTTGCGAATGCCAGCAATAACGGCTGGGGGATCATCGTGCTAACCACACGATACCTCCATTCTGGTTGGATGATCGTCCACCTCTGCTCCGACATGTGGGCGTGAGGCCAGCAGCCGGCTGGTCGGTCTAGGTCCTTCACGGGCTGTAGCGCCACGGATTATTATTATTACTTAATTATGGTATTAATTTTCAAATGAATCCAATTCGCTGTAATGACATTATTCATCACAATTTCAAACTGATTATTATCGTCATATTGATGTGTGAATCGTTTCAACTATGAATTGCATTGTTGTCTGTAGACTAGGCCGCATGGAATGAGGAAGCGACTATGAAGTAGTTAACGAATTTAAATGTAGTGAATTTAAATGTAAGGAGTATAAAGACGAAATGAAAATACATTTATATTAAACTTTTATTTTAAATTCCAAACATTCTTACAATAACAACCACGAACAGCACAAACGTTTCACGTAATAATTATAGGGGTTCGGATTTCTTTTTCGTTTCTGATCTACATATTAAATTTGTCTGTTAATTAAATCTCTCTATTTATCTATATAACGGTTGTTATTTTGCTCCATCACAAATTGCGTTATGTAGGTATGGAGATATTTTATTTCCGTTGTTTGTTCATTGTTGTATTCCGAATGTTCCTGCTCTTCATTGTCTTAAAAATTATTGTTCACCCCCTGCACAAAATGGAAATGAAAGGACTTTGAAATTTCTCTAGTATCGACTCAATTTGCGAACATATCATGAGACCAGAGAGACCTCTGGCGGAAAAAGTAGAAAACAAAGTTGAAGAATGAGTGAAGCACGGTAAACCAAACGGTTGCAGTGTGTCCATCTATATTAATTATATGGCAGGGACAGTTTGTGTATTAAAAATGTTTTTTTGAAGACATTCTCAAGTACACGAGTTTCAAGGCTATCTTCTCAAGAGTTTAGTAACTGAATTATCTAAATGCACACCAACGTGACGTTACGTGCACAAGCGAGCACGGCCTCTTTTGCAAATATCTCCTCCTCCCACTTAATGGAGAGAAATAAATTGTTCCAAGAATGTGAAGATAAGGCAGGCAACGACTTTATCATGCATAGCGCGTTTCCTGAACGATGCTCTGATATTCTCCGGAAGCAGCGATAACCACAAAACATATGACTTACGAAAGGTTGAAATTATTTGGAAGTCTGAACGATAGAATGCGTGACACGCAGGCTCACGCGTTTCGTAATAATTCAGCTTCCTTACCCTTTATTGTAGAGACGTGCATAAATATAATACAGTTGAAACGTTTTAAATAGGACTCTTAGAGAAACCTGAAAAGAAAATAAAACGTTGGAAATAACCGGAATTCGAACTAACCACCAGTAGCAAATTATTTTTTGGAAATTATAACAATGAAAGATTTATACATTCGTGCACTATGGCTCGGATTTCTGTGACGTCATATTTTTGTCCTGGTCTCTTTTCACAATCTCAAATTAAGTTAAACACATTGCTAGCTTTTCTAAACACGCTGACACGGTTTTCATCGGCCACATAAATACATATTTTACCATATTTTAGCGTTAAGTCATATCTGACTAAAAATATGGTATGAAAGAATTTTTGGTCATATTACAATAATTGTTTTAACAATTCTCCGAATATTATTAATATATTTTGTGTCAATAATGACAAGGGATTTTGTTTTCGTTTGGTTATTTATTTTGGATTTTCTTTCCTTAAACATATTTTGTGATTGAATGTAGCTTGTTCGAAGATAATGAGATTCGCCAGCTTTAAGTTGTCGAAACACAGAGGACAAACGAATGTTAGGAATATGGTCAGTTTGTTGCTGGTCGGTCTTACCTTCACCTCTCCAACCCCGCTGTTGCCAGATCGTAATGATATTCATAAATAGTCACTGAACCCGTTAACATAGAGTAAAATCATTAGTCTCTCGGGAGAATGGCTTGGATATTTTCACCCCTTTTCTCAAAATCCTTTCGTCTTCTCTACTGTGAAATGTGAATTTTGTTACACAGTATACAAGTATGCCATAGTAAAGTACTCTGATAATGCGAAATTGCACGGGTTTGTTGAAGAGTTTGGTGGAAAATATTTTAATACTGATGGAGAAAATTTATTTTGCAAAATTTGTGCAGTGTAAGTTACGACTCAGAAACGTCCCTATCCGGAGTTTACGTAGGTAATTTTTGTGCGAAGATTTATCCCCAGATTAGCTCGCGAAGTATTGCACCGAAGCTGAGTACATTTGTTTGCTGCCGTCCTCCCCCACCTGCTCCAAGATACACGGTGAAAGGTACTTGAACTTAACCCACCCCCCTTCCAGTTGCTGACCGCATGGGGTATGGGGTACTACTTATGCGGCGTTGAGACATCTTGCAATTGCCGTCAGCGTTCTCGAAACACTTGTAATTATCTCACTATTCGTAAGTCCTATAATTGTTTTATTTGACAAAACTTACTCTAAATAATGAGTTCTATGCTGCCTTACCTTCCACCCTGTATAAAACTGCGACGAATTAAACTTGTATTCAATTTCACATTTAATAAAAGGAAGTTTGAGCAGTTGATGTCTAATATTGGGTAAGAATATGTCTGTAATCTGTATACTTACTGTGTTTTCGTTACTGATATATTTTATTTTTGTACTCTCAGGTTCGGCTGGAGAGTATCGGTGCGGAAGATATAGTCGACGGCAACCCTCGACTGATCCTGGGTCTCATTTGGACCATCATCTTGCGCTTCCAGATTCAGGAGATCGAAATCGACGTGGTAAGTTACTGCGTGCTGAAACTGATTCTGCTTGAAAGCATCCTGTTGCCATAACTACTGTTTTACTCATGAAATACATAGTAGACCTACAGAAAGTCCCCACCGATAAGAAAGTTTTAACTCGCCAACCAACAAATTTATGCAAAATGCCGTTTGCTGCAAAAGACAGGAACTTGCCAAGTTTAATAATGATCGGTATAATTGTCCACATGCGCCATTTTGACTAAAAAAATGAACTCAGCAACGCGAAAATGTCAGCAAAAATAAATGAAATAACAGTGTCGCAAACATAAAACTTAACAACAATTGAATATATAGTGGAAATCACGAGGGAAGGAATTGCAGCGCTGCCACCATAAAGACTTGGCGAGCTCATCTTTGCCCTGCAGCAAACAGGATTGCAATAAATTTATTGGTCACTGAGTTATAAAACTTTCTTTTCGGCAGTGTTCGTCTCGGACACGTCTGTATTGTATATGCGGAAAGGACTGTATTGAAAAATTAGTACGTTCGTGTTTCAGTCGTACCAATTTTGCAATTGCCGTTAAACTTCCGCATGTATGTTACATGGTAATTTTTTTCTACGAAAGTGACAGAAGTGACCTGAACAGGGAAAAATTTATTCACATCGAAATGGTAGTCTTCATATTTAGATGGAAACGCCTGTTGTAAGATGTTTCCAGAAGGCAGTGATCTCGTGCCAACAATAGTATCCTTCTTATGTATCGTTTACAATGACGCGACACACGCGACACGACATTATATAAATTATGGCCCAATAGGAAATCACAATTCCATGACGTCACGACGCAGATCTCGACGCGACGAAAGTTGAAATTGAGTTAACTTTTACCGCGCGACGTTACCGGAATGCGTATGTGTTTTGTTTGTGATGGCGTCGTCTGCGACAAAATTGAATACTTTTTCAGATGAGATGTTGATAGAATTGGTTAAAGGATGTCCTGAATTGTACAGAGTGAACCGTGAGTAATGTCATTAATTTAAAGAGGTTATTCTTTGAGATATTTCAAACAAAAAAGTTTAATATCATTTTGCTCGTTTTTGCTTCATTTTCGAGAAAAAATTATTTTATGTGAAACATTTCATGGCGTATTTTGGGAAAGCCATTGAATTAACTTAATTCCCAATATGTTTAATCAATTTAAGAGAGCAGTGTATTATGATAAAATAATTAGTTTTTGCCGTTTAAATACGCAGAAATTTCATCTGAACAATTGTAAATTTTCGTTCCGAAAAGGAATTTTAAAACGTTACATTTGTTAGATCAAATTTCTGCGTATTTATTATCACAATACAGTGCTCTCTTAAATTGACTGAGCATATTGGTAATTAAATCAATGGTTTTTCCAAAAGACGGTAAGAAATGTTTCATATAAAACAGTTTTTATCTCGAAAAGGAAAACAATAATTATATTAATTTTTTTGTTTACAATATCGCAAAGAATAACCCTATGAAATTAATGGTATTATTTACGGTTCATTCTTTATATTACATTCGTTTATCTGAAATACACAATGTTTTCCATCCATGGCTCCTATGAAGTTCAGAAAATTTACTTTTTTCCAATATCCTTCGTCCACCTTCGTGAAATTGTCCTCAGAGATTTTCCACTTAATGAGGTGCTTTTTAATTTATCCCAGATTACAGGACTTGTTTCTAAAACTATATGCCTAATAGACATTGTGGAGTTACAATACGAAAATCGTAAAGAGAAAACAAAGTTCTTAAAGAGAGATACCAAGTATTAGGGAAACCTAACCTCAAAGTTACGCTTAGACCAACGAGCACAGAATGCATAGAGTAGATATAAACAGCTTGGAGGTGAAGCCGCTTTTGTGGACAGTCGCCATTATGATGCTACCAAAACATTGCGCTCCCGGTTAGCACATGGGCAGTTGATTGTGATGTTGCATCGTTGTTTTAATTAATAAATTAACTAATTTCAATATGCCTACATGTTCTGCGTATGGCTGCACAAACAGGTTTCCAAAAAAAATTCCTGGAATAACTTTTCACGGGTAAATATGCATGTGTGAAATGTACTTATTACCGGTAGGCTAGATACGGTAATGAATGATTTAGCCTAAGTTAGTCGGTTAGATTCGTATTGTTCACGTATTTGTTTGATTAAGAGAAAGGATTAGTGTATTGGTATTATTGTAATTAATTTTTATAATCACGAAATCAGACATGCTTTGCAGACTTAGCATTTACGAGCGAAGCTAACCTAACAACCCATGTTGGAAGTTTGTGTCGAGTGCTATAGAAAACTGGTGTACCGAGGTTTCTCTTAAACCGAATGCACGTATTCGTTTGATGAAGAAAAAGAAATAGTGTATTAATATTATTGTAATTAATTTTTATAATCACGAAATCAGACTTATGCTTTACAGACTTAGTAGCTTCATTAACTCGGTCGTGATCTAACTTGACCCACTTGGTAATAAAACTTCACTTTTGTTCGCCGTTATAATCTAATTATATACTATATATCATCAAATATTATATGGTTAAGAGCATTCCATTTTTTCTCTAAACAAAATCGGGACATCTATACGAAATACTGGCAAAAGGAAGAGAATGATAATTTGCGTTAAGAAGCAAGTTGCATTATTAAATCGAAGCAAATGGATCAACCTATAAAAGTAATTATTATAGGGTAGCATTTTTATTGGACTAGTAGCAAAATAAGGTCAAACTGTTATTTTCCTTTTTTATCATTATTGTTTGTTTAACCTTCCAGATTATCTATTAAATACCATACTGCAATTTGAAGAGCTGTCAATTTAAATAACCTGTATATATGTGATTTATCGATGACAGTTTCGTAATTTTTGCTAAAAATACGTGCCTAGCGATTCTGTATTACGAAACAAACAAGAAAGTGTGAGTCCTACAAGAAATTAGGGACATATGGAATTCTTATTATCATAAGATCTTCTATAACGTAATAGCTATTTTGCAATGTTTTGGTAGCAACAAGATGGCGTCAGGTCCATCAAACCGGCTTCACTCCGTCCAATGGTATTAAGATGCTAGTGTCTACTCTATGTATTCTGTGTTCGTTGGCTTAGACGCTCTGCTGGATGCCTCCCGCATTGGACGTATTTGAGGCCCAATGATATGCAGAAGATCATCAAATTGAGAAGTTGTCATTCGCATATAGTTATGATATGCTGATTTCTTCTACTCCAAAAATAGACAAGGCAGACATCGTTTCATTTTAAGTTTCCTAATCAACACGAACCAGCGATTCAAGTCGCGGAATTGTGAACACTGCGATGTCGCGGAATTGTAAATTAAGCATTATACTGAAGTCCTACATGCTGACCATTACTGATGGACTGTGAACTGACACTAGCCGTTAAATTGGCACGATATTCAGTTTAAATTTAATTTTCGTACCAATTTCTTTTCTGTTATTTTATTAAAATTATGGCATGTTAAATTTAATTAAATATTGGATACTTCGAGAATTTAACGGAACCATTAAAAGAGCGGCAACTGTTTCAGAAATCCAAGTTTACCCTATGGCTGTTTTTTTTATATAAAAATAAAGCCTGAAATTAAAGATAAAGTGTGGATATTACCCAATATGATTTTGAAAAAAAATGTCGGAGTGGCAAAACTTCGTATTTAATTAACGGGATTCATTTATATTAGACACTTTTTTTTCAATGTCTTTTACAATATTTAGGCATAATTATCTGACTAAAACAAATTAGCCTCTGTTGTTTAAAGGACACTAGGACTGATTTTTTTGACCAAAATGGCAGAAATAAATATTTTTGTCCTTTTTATGTAAATAGTTACCTTATATATTATTTTAACGTAAATACAAAATAATAATATTTTGGTTTAGTCTTCACATAGCTCGAAATCCTTCCTGTGTACCGAACCGATGTTTGTATTATTACAGACTGGAGCAAATATGGCCGCATTCTTTGACGGTACACTTTTGTTTATTCTCAAACTGGTGTAATTAGCATTAGTCTTCCTATAAACACAAATTTTTCATAGGTTAGGTTTCTTTAGACTCCAAGTACGAGCTTAAGTTTCGCTTAGTAATTTTACATCTATTCTATGGACACGAATATTCTCATACTTGGGTTTCAGCTTTTCAAATCAAAGTGCGCATGGATTTTCTCGTGTAAGACAGATATGGGAATTCGTTTCAACGTTTGTTATTGAATAAATTACATTATAAGTTTCAACAATTTGAGTTATTTGCTACCCTGAACTTTTCTAACCCGTTTCTCTGTAAATGTTGTCCGTTCTGCATTCCACAGCACGGAAATTCAGTCGCGGAGTCTGGTTGAGCGATGTGTCTGCATTAAACAAGCTGCAATCTGACCGACGACGCGACGTTTGAACTTGTGATGGAAATGTATTTTGTCATTTAACCTTCTGACACGTCACTGTGATTCCTCCATCATGTGATGACCCCATCAAGATCCCAATTGATGTTTCCACTGACAGATTTATGATATCATATTCTTACTTAACATGCACCTTACGTGCAAGAGGAACTAACTGCTTCTAACTCATTTTACGAACTGTAAACACAACGCATTGTTGTGATGCTGAAAGCTGATTTCTAGAGTTTTGAGAGAAAAAGTGGTTTTTGGCACACCGTCTATTTATATGTCTGAATAATTTCTTCTAAGCTGTTTATAATTTACTTTCTAGAACTATAATTTAAAATACACATGTTGTGAATGATATTAGGACCTACTGTTTATAGTTTAATTTGCTGAACTATTTTTTCAGAAGGGGTGTGATTCGTAATTTCCAACATGCTCAGTCAATTTAAGAGACCAGTGTATTATGATAATAAATGATTGAAATGATTTTAATCCTTCCTTTAAATGTGCGAAAATTTGATGTGAACAAATGTAATATTTTAAAATTCCTTTCCAGAACGAAAAGTTAACATTTGTGCGAGATCGTGCGTATTTGCTTGTTTTCCGCACAGAACCAATACGCGGTAAGTGTGAAATACCACATTCAGTATTCCCAACGTAACACACATAACAATTTCCCTCTTCTTACCGCTTAAGCGCGACATTCATTTTACTGCTTTAGGCTTTTAACATATTATTTTTAGAGATGTTTAACATAGTAACAATTATAAATTGGAAACTTACCACTGCAATTTCACCTAAATTGCACTCTTAATTATTGTTTTTAAATATTTGCAAAAATTAAGTAAAGTCTACTACTCCACAAAAGTTATTGGATTCGTGATGCAAGTAACATTAAGGAAGCCGTGAAAAAATCAACAAGATTCCAGATGCCGATGTTATTACTGCAATATGTTATATAAATAATATTGTTAAAATATTAAAATGAAAAATAAATCATTACATAACCTTACCGTTGGTTTTAAGTTCGCATTTATAGACTGGGGGGGAAAAAAAGACAGGGCCTGCTGCAGTATAGTAAACACAGAAAACATTTTATAGCAACAATGTTGAAGAGAGATATTTTTGTTTTCCAAAATTGCCGTCATTGAACAGAAACCAAGATGGAGATTTCATTGCAACTAATTAGAAATTCCTCTTTCAGGTATGTAATAAACGATCTTCGCACAAAATAATGTACGATACACGAGCGGTATGTTTGTTTTCATGTTCTCGGAAATTAAAAAAGCTCAACTACGTTTCGCTTTTTCAATCTTTTCCTCGAACATGAAAACATCAACATACCGCTCTTGTAACGCATATTACTATTGTTCAGATAAAATTTCTGCACATTTAAAGGACAAAATTGAAATTGTTTCAATAATTTATTATCATAATACACTGTTGTAAAATTTCGTTATTTTTCTTTCTCTGTCTTTTTTTTTATACAACAAAGCTTCTCTGAGAAGTCTCATAAGTTGAGAGTTAGCGAAGACGACGTGGGAAGCGTTGCTTGGGAACGACCCACAACCGTTGAAAACATACTTAGAAAAAAAAAGAACGGAGAAAAAGACAGAAAAATTATGACGACGATGATAACGATGACAAAGACAGATATGAAGATGATGACATGAAAAATCTTTAGCAACTAGGCGTATATTAAATGCATGCAAATCTATCTCCAGAGAAATGTAGCACATATTTAAGTAAATTATTTTCTATCTTCTTACGTAACTGTGCGATCAATACCTACCGGTGCCACAAAAGAGGATAACTGGATTAAAAGAGAGACAGTAATGACGTAATGAACGAAACGGAAACAAAAGAATGACGACGTGTAAATCTAAGACAAATGACGACGTGTGTGGATGAGACAATCGGGCTAAGAAATGGAACATTTATGTTAATATCACACTCATTTTACGTGAAGCGACTTTGATTGCGGAGAAGGGGGAAATGCATATTGAATGATGCAAACAAACACGTAAAAGTTATCTACAGTGTCAGAACATTAATAATACGTATTGCGAAAATCATCAAGTGGGTATTGCTATTATTATAGTATGCGACCATAATGAAAATGTTGAATTTGGACGAAGAAACGAGATATTGTTATGACAAAATGTCACTGATCATTCACAAAGAAAATCCATGGCTGTTAAGGCTCACATACTAGACTGAGTTTTGAAATTTCTAAAGTTTTTGATCAATTGCTTTCAAATTCAGTAGATTTGTTGTATCTTTACATTAAAATAATAGTAACAAATTTAGTGAAATTTCATGCATTAGTTCCTTAGATATTAGTTGCCACTTATTTTAATGATATTAAATTATGCATAAATTCAAAACGGTTTCAGAATTGTTATTGCGTATTAAAATTTTCTGTGAAAGACTTACATTTCATGATTAAGAAAACTACACATGGAGTTTTAAATTCGAACATTGGTTAATGAGATAAAAATTTTTTATAGAAATCCTAATTTTTGCTTGATAGTTTTATTTAATTTTTTTAAGTTAAAAATTCATATCATGAAAACTTTTCAGCGGAGAGCTGATGCCATACACAGGTCTGTGTATTGGAGTATGCTGAATATTCTTGCAAAGTTTCATTCAAATCGGAGCAAATGTAAGCCGCTGGGGACCTTTTTATTGACCAAAAACGTTGTTTTGAGAAAACGCAATATTTTTTAGTGAGTGTGTTAGGTTTAAAAGAGCTGCGCGTAGCATTTTAAAAATTTCCGCCAGATCTCTCTAAATGGCTAAATATTTGCTCCATTCTGTGCAGTACAAACATCGGGACGTTCTTAGTTCGGTATAGAGGCAGGAGTTCGAGCTACAGTGAAGCCTAAACCAAAATATTATAATTTTGTGTTTACGTTAAAAGAGAGAAAAAATAGTTAGTGTTAAAGGATGAACCATGTCTCCTCATTCATTTCTCTACAATTCACTTCCTTTACCATATTCTGACCAAACACCACAGATTTGTTCCTTTAAGAAAATCGACATTTTAAAATGACATGGATGTTAAAATAAATTCTGGATGTATTGAGACTGCTAGCTTTTCATCTCAATCTTTAAAGTTTTCTTATCTGATTCATACATGGCTAACAAAAACGTGTTTACAAGGGATGGTAGATCTTTGGCCAGCGAGTCTGTCTCTCCTTTTGCACTATACCTGCTGTGTTGCGTAACCTGACTTTCAAAACGTAGGAAATTCGCAGCGAAATGTACAAATAATAATTCTGTACCTATAACCTATAATAATGATAATAATGATAATAATAATAATAATAATAATAATAATAATAATAATAATAATGATTTATTTTATTTTATTTATTTATTTAGAATATTAATGTGCGAAACAACAGCACAAGGCCAATTACAGTTTAGCACGATACAAAACAAAACAAAACAACAAATGATGATGAGAATGAATGACAGAAAATGGCAGTGAGATGAAATACAATCAATATAATAGTCAACATTAATCTTTGACCAAATGAAACAAAATAAATAGCAATATCTGACAATAATAAGAAGTAAGGATATATCATGATAAACTCAAAAGGTGTATACTACACATTAAATGGATCCAAGCTTAATCCATGCAAATTAGCATATTTTATACATCTGCAGACCGGAGAGAGAGATTTTGAATTTCTATTATAAAAAATGTTATGAAATCTTAAACCCTTAGCAGGAATACGAAGACTGATATTGCTTATGAATGATTCGCAATCAATATCACCCTTAATGACTTTACAAAAAAATAAATAATCAAGATCCTGACGTCTGGTAAATAAACTGCAGCAGTTAAAATATTTAAGTACAGTTAATCTCATATTTGTAGTCATCGGAATTTGGTAAAAATCTATAAGAACACAGGGAAATAAATTTTCTTTGAATATTCTCAAGCTTAGCCGAGTCAGTGGAAGTAATGGAGTTCCATACTACAGATGCATATTCAAGCTTGGATCTAACCAATGTATAATATAAAATTAATAGACACATAGGAGTAGAAAAAGAATAAGTTAGACCAAGCATTCTTAATGAATGAGTATAAATATATTAAACATGATCATGGAAATATAATAAATATAAATAATAAATATAAATAATGATAATAATAATGATAATGATAATGATAATTATGGTAATAATAATGAGTATAATAATAATAATGGTAATAATGATGATAATAATAATGGTAATAATGATAATAATTATTATAATGATAATGATAATGGTAATAATGATGATAATCATAATAACAATGATGATGATATTGATAATAACGATAATAAATATTATAATAATGATGCTAGTGATAAAGATAATAATAATAATGATAATAATCGTGATAATAATGATAATGATAACGGTAATAATGATGATAATAATTTATTCATTTATTGATATTTATGTGCTCGACAACAGCCATTGGCCAATAAAAGTCCAGCACAGTGATATAATTAATACAATAAAATGAACAACAATGGTACAAATTAAATAAATAATTGAGATAATAACAAGAAAATGAATAACACAGATTACAATGATTAATTTATAAGAATTAATACTATTATATTTTATGGAAAGGAGTTAATTCTCACAGAAAGTATTACAAATTTGTATAGAAAGTTTATGCAAATAATATTAGCAAAGGCATTGCCATATTCTAATACTTCTATACATTGCATGGATCGAAATCGCCTACATGTAAGTTAGCATGTTTAATACATCTGGAGACCGGTGAGGAAGATTTAGAATTTCTAATTTCGACATATATGTCGAATATGGAGTAATGCCACAAAGGGAAAATACACTAGAGGAGATGGATTCGATCCGGTGCTGTGGATTGAATTCGGCTTAGCTCAGTGGTTAGAGCGCTTGGTACGTAGAACCAAGGACCCGGGTTTGATCCCAGGCGCCGGAGCGAATTTTTATCCTCTAATAATCACATGTATAAGTTTAAATCATCAACCATTCCGGTATCACGAACCTAAGAATACAAATTCCACTTTTTTGCGTAGTTGTGAGACATGATGGCAGCAATATCTTAAATTTTAGGAACATTGGTGACCATTATAGTTTTTAGTGTTACAGAGAAAGATGTATATTTCGTCAACTTGTGTTTGCCAGACGAGTGGTGATCATGGTGTAAGAATGCGGCTTGTGTTGTAGGACGAGGAGAACGAGAGCAGTGAGAAGAAATCAGCCAAGGACGCTCTTCTGCTCTGGTGTCAACGCAAGACCAGCGGCTACCCCGGAGTCAACATCCAGGACTTTACAGGTTAGCCACTACACAGTCACGAAATTATTCACACTGAGAAACAAATCATATTAAATGAGAAACTTAAGTGAAACAAGATTTTGAAAGCTACCACAGTATCTTTGTTTTTAGTGTTTCATTTTAGAGAGAAATTAATTATTGTTCCTGCGTTGAAAGTTTTTCACGTCTGTTTATTTTATTGTACAATGGGGAAGAAAATTTGTGTACTCTACCCTGCTGAAATGGTATTAATTTGTCCCTGCCAAGGATAACATTTAGTCCCTTTAACCCTTTGCAGCATAGTGGTTATTCAGAAGAACCACTGTTTTCTTTCTTTCTAAATTTTATGGCACAGATATTCCACCAAGGAACCACCTCTTGAGTATACATAGAGGTGCCATCCGTGTTTTGAAATTGTGTGCAGAGTTAAAATGTTGAAAAAAAAATTGATTGAAACTTTGCTATGATCCATGATATGAAAAACATAAAAAATTAATTTGTGCATCAAAGGGTTAAGGATCTTAAGTTAAATATAGTCGCGACGCTGTTATTCCCGGCGTGACTCCTCCTCTTTGCTTACGTCTTAGGAAGTGAAGGCTCTATAAAGTCTAGGTAGGTAGTGTCGTTCGCCATTTTTGTTCTTTCGTTGCCGAGCTACCAGACGAGGGATCTATTTGCCACAACGTTAAACAGTATCATGTCGTAGCTCCTATGATAATAACTCAAACGCACTGAAATTCAGCAAATAATTGAGCGGCAAATAACGTCCTCGTGTGCTTTCTGCGAACACCAACGAAAGAGCCAAAATGGCGGGCGATTATATTAAGTATTTATCGAGCCTTAGGAAATGTATGACGCTTCATCAGCGAATTACAAGACGCACACGTTTAAATGTAGCCGATCTGCAACGTGATTGGCTGCCGGAAATTAGAGCGACGGACTATACAATACGAATCGGCCAACAATTCTATTAATTAATTATTATGGACGTTCTTTTTATCGGAATTAACAAAATGGTGTTTAGCAGCTACAATTTAAAGGCGACTATAAACCTCATTCTTTTTATACGGTTTTCCGAGCGGGAAAAAAATGCATGGATAAGAACAAAAAACGAATAATGAATTAATTATTTTTTTAATTTTAATATCCCTATTGGGAAAAAAATACAATTCGCACCCTGATTTTAATGGAACCTATACCAGGTTGTGAACTTCGATGCATATATTCCAGTACACCTGTGATGTACGTAGATGTAGACACTCAGCATTTTTTAAACAAATCTTGAAACAGTGACGTTCTTATCTTGGAATCACTGATTTTGGTACTTCTGTTCCTGATGGAAATTAAGGATTGTAAAGTGGCGTTATACAGCAGGGTTGCCAACTAAAAAAGAGACTCTTGAAGTGCTTTGTATGGAGTGTGGCATTGTATGGAGCAGAAACATGGACATAATGACGAAATGAAGAGAAGCGAATAGAAGCATTTGAAATGTGGATATGGAGCAAGTGAAATGGAAAAACTGAATAAGAAATGAAGCTGTGCTGGAAAGAGTGGGTGAAGAAAGAATGATGTTGAAACTGATCAGGAAGAGAAAAAGGAATTGGTTGGGCCACTGGCTGAGAAGAAACTGCCTACTGAAGGATGCACTGGAAGGAATGGTGAACGGGAGAAGAGTTCGGGGCAGAAGAAGATATCAGATGATAGACGACATTAAGATATACAATTCGATGGCTCTATAATTCATACATGGGCACAATTTTCGGTTACGTGAGGCACTCGATTTGAAATAGTTTGTTTACTAGGAGAGGAGACTGCAGAGTAGGATGGGAAATATAAACTGCTGTGACCTGCGTCACCTTATCGTAATCGCTAAGGCGGTCAGTGGCGAATTATTAGGAAAGCGCTTGGTTAACGTGAGAAACTCGAAAACTTTTATTCAATTCGGCAAATTAATTCGGCAGCTTCAATCATAAACCTCTTTACTATTTCTCCATCATTGAATTGATTTAAATCACAGGCGAGAAATTGCGTAACTAGCCAATAATATTCCATCACGTTGTCTACGTTTATTTTATTGAATATTCTGGCGTTTCTCAAGATTACTTAATAGATTTGCACGTTCTCGACCTAAAATAATTTCAGAAAATCATATTTCGTTTTCTACGCACATTTGATATTTTTTTTATAAATTTCTTTTGGAAATAATACGTACAAACAACATTTAATTCCTCGTACCTTTTAATGCAGCGTGTTTAAGGTATAATGTCGTATTTAGTATACTATGCAAATGTTAAGATCATAAATTTTCTTCAGAATAGTACGAAAAATAACATTTAATTTGTCTTACCTTCTAATTCAGCATGTTCTTTATGACATAAGGAGTAATGTCGTTGTATATTAAATATATTGATGCCTAATAGGATTTTCGAGCATAACATACATCGTATGTTCTCCCCTTCTAAACAGCAAAAAAAACTCTTCGTCCCATTTCTCATGAAATAATCGTTTTCTAACGCGTACACACTGCTTTGATAATGCCATTATGCCACCATTGATATTGCTTATGAAACTGATATAGAACCTGCCCACGCCTTGGAGCTGCGTGAGGGAGGAACGGGGACTGTGAAGGTGATGTCATTCAGAGCGATAAGCTCTGTGAAGGTCAGTGAGGCACAAATTCTCAAGTGAGGCACGATGCCCATATATATGCTCTATATACAGACGAAGAGAAAGGCGGAGAAGCAGGAAGATTGGAGGTTGCTGGGTTTGCGGTAAAGGGCCTGCTCTTTGGCAGAAAACTATGAATGAATGAATTAATTAATTAATTATTATAAGTGACATTGAAGGGAACAAAAATTCCCAGGAAACACGGTACAGTTTACAGTTTTAATCTCTGCTCTATTGTCTCGATTGAGAAAGCAGGTGTCTTTGCAGAACATCTTGGGAGATCGTAAAGGCCTCTGACGGACAAAGCAGGACACAGAGGATAAAAATAATATAAGGATGGTGTACAAAGAATCCAGTACTAGTAGACTGTTATGTGTTTGTAGTTCGTTAGTGGATTAGTGTATATTGCTTTCAGGATGGAGAAGAGGGGATGAGAGTGAGAGAGAGTTTTTCCAACATGTAGTTGTGTCTATCTCATCTTCCAGTTGGAGTCACAGTTTAATCAGTGTTTTGTCTCATCACTTGCAGGATCGTGGCGCAGTGGTCTTGGGTTCAATGCTCTGATCCACGCCCACCGACCTGACCTCATCAACTTCAACGCTTTGCAGCCATCGCGCCACATCGACAACCTCAACAATGCCTTCGATGTCGCCAACAATGAGTTGGGGATCCCTCGGCTTCTTGATGCAGAAGGTTAGTTTCATACAAAGCCGATCTCCTCTGAAAGCGATGGCATTAGCTGTGAAGTATTTCTGGTTTATTTCGCCATTATACCCGTTTGTAGAGTTGGTTGATATTTAAGTTAACATTTGTAACAGAGTCCTTCACTGCTTTTCAGGTACAAATTCAGTGGACTACGCCAGGTTTAGTGATTAATCCAATGCACAGTCCACTGGGGAGAAGGGAGTAATTCTTTTCTAGAGCTAAAAATTCATATTCTGTACAATAGGGATATTAGAGATTAATTCTTTATTTAGGATGAAAAGATGAACTATAGTTTTCCAAATTAAAATTCTTTAAGATAAAGTATAGTTTTCCACTTCAAAATTCTTCAAGATAAACTCTAGTTCTCCAAATTAAAATTCTTCCAGATAAAACATAGTTTTCCAAATTAAAATTCTTCAAGATAAACTATAGTTTTCCACTTCAGAATTCTTCAAGATAAACTCTAATTCTCCAAATTAAAATTAAAATTCTTCCAGATAAAACATAGTTTTACAAATTAAAATTCTTCAAGGTAAACTATAGTTTTCCACTTCAGAATTCTTCAAGATAAACTCTAGTTTTCCAGATAAAACATAGTTTTCCAAATCAAAATTCTTCAAGATAAACTATAGTTTTCCACTTCAAAATTCTTCAGGATAAACTCTAGTTCTCCAAATTAAAATTCTTCCAGATAAAACATAGTTTTCCAAATTAAAATTCTTCAAGATAAACTATAGTTTTCCACTTCAGAATTCTTCAAGATAAACTCTAGTTCTCCAAGTTAAAATTCTTCCAGATAAAATATACTATTCCAAATTAAAATTCTTCAAGATAAAGTATAGTTTTCCACTTCAAAATTCTTCAAGATAAACTCTAGTTCTCCAAATTAAAATTCTTCCAGATAAAACATAGTTTTCCAAATTAAAATTCTTCGAGATAAAGTATAGTTTTCCACTTCAGAATTCTTCAAGATAAACTTTAGTTCTCCAAATTAAAATTCTTCCAGATAAAATATACTATTCCAAATTAAAATTCTTCAAGGTAAAGTATAGTTTTCCACTTCAAAATTCTTCAAGATAAACTCTAGTTCTCCAAATTAAAATTCTTCCAGATAAAACATAGTTTTCCAAATTAAAATTCTTCAAGATAAACTATAGTCTCCACTTCAAAATTCTTCAGGATAAACTCTAGTTCTCCAAATTAAAATTCTTCCAGATAAAACATAGTTTTCCAAATTAAAATTCTTCAAGATAAACTATAGTTTTCCACTTCAGAATTCTTCAAGATAAACTCTAGTTCTCCAAGTTAAAATTCTTCCAGATAAAATATACTATTCCAAATTAAAATTGTTCAAGATAAAGTATAGTTTTCCACTTCAAAATTCTTCAAGATAAACTCTAGTTCTCCAAATTAAAATTCTTCCAGATAAAACATAGTTTTCCAAATTAAAATTCTTCGAGATAAACTATAGTTTTCCACTTCAAAATTCTTCAAGATAAACTATAGTTTTCCACTTCAGAATTCTTCAAGATAAACTCTAGTTCTCCAAACTAAAATTCTTCCAGATAAAATATAGTTTTCCGAATTTAAATTTTACAAGTTTTTTTTTTTTATATAATTTCTGTGTACAATATTCCAGATGTGGACCAGAGCCGCCCGGACGAGAAGTCCATCATCACATATGTGGCCTCGTACTACCACACGTTCGCCAGGATGAAGAATGAGATGAAGAGTGGGCGACGTATTGCCAACGTGAGTATCGCTGGTTGACGAGCAGGCCATGCTGTGGGTCACCAAACAGAGTGTAACGCGATTTTTAACAGATCTGAGATTTTTGGTGCACATTTTCTCGATATACTTCAGTTTATCACATCAGCTGCCTTCTGCTCTTGTCTTAATAGATGCGTTACAATATTAGGGTCTGGATTTTTATGTAATATTGAGCCCTAAAAATATGTACATAGATATGCAACTGAAAACCTGAAAATATATACTAAATTATGTAATATCAAAATTGCACAGGGATTTAAAAATTGTTATTTATTCCAAAAATGGATTGTTTTAATTAAAGATAAATTAGAAGATTAATTTCATATAAATTACACATTTATATGTCACGATAACAGTCTCTGGTGCGATCATGAAGTTAATCAAGGCATGAAGCACAATGTACCTCAAGATCTTTCTCCATAATTTCAGAAGTTAAGTTCCGTTGGCGATAGGGCATTACTTTCTTATACACCGAAAATGATCTCTCGACAACACATGGGGTTAGTAGTGCATATTTACACAGCAATGTCTTCTGGAGGGTCTATGTTTCAGGATCTGGTTCAGGCAATGGTTTGACATGAAGTCATTATATAGCGAGACCTATAATTCTCCTAGGTTTTTTTTTTTTTTAGGACACTGTCCAAGACGGCAAGATTAGCAGGGAAATATCAGTGTAGACCTGAGTTTAAAATTGTATAAATATTTTTTTATAATGTCGTTTTAGTTTGTGCTGAAATATTGACAACTTTCTTTACAAAGCTTTCAATTAAGCAACATTTGGCATGGATATAAATTTTATGTAAAAATTATCTTAAAACATGTACATTAGTCGCGTGAAATCTGAAAGCGTAGTGGCCGTTAGCCTCGTCTGTAAAATAGAGGGAGCTCTGTCGGCTAAGGCGCTTGCCTACCGATCTGGAGTTGCTCTCGGGCGCGGGTTCGATTCCCGCGTGGGTTGATTACCTGGTTGAGTTTTTCCGAGGTTTTCCCCAACCGTAAGGCAAATGCCAGGTAATCTATGGCGAATCCTCGGCCTCATCTCGCCAAACATCATCTCATCATCACCAATCTCATCGACGCTAAATAACCTCTAGTTGATACAGCGTCGTTAAATAACCAAGTAAAAAAAATATATACTTATAGTACTGCTTCTACCCACCGCATGACGTCACTCATGCTTGCCGATCCCAGGCGGAAAGTGTAATATTGTGCGAAGTATGTAAAAATATGTAGCATTAAAGTTAAATATAATGGTCTTAGTAGCCCAGTTCGCCGACATTTTGAGTTTTCAGATACAGACACACTAAGAAAAAATATGTAGGTACCTAATTACGTAGAAATCCAGACAATGATATGCAGATCTTGTACGTCTAGACGACTTTAACGCAATGGTCGTCAGCTCTGACTGAAATGGATAACTGGTAAGCAGTGCATCATAATATGCCCCATCGTGCAGAAGGAAGAGGGAGAGAGCATACCCGCCAGCAGCCACGGATGCACCGTAGTGCATTCTCTTATCTGCGTGTAAGAGACGCTAGCCGAGGGTGCACTGTTCTGATGACCGCTACTTTTTAGGTATCAGGACAATAAAATGGTAATATACATATTTTAATGCGTTTATATTAAGATTTCAAATTTGTTAGAATGAGCCGGAAATCGACTGAGTTCGCAACATTGTTGAGATCAACTTCAAATGCATCAAGTGTCGGCAACTTCACCATCTTACACATCACACACGTTATCTAGCGGCAGTCACGGCAGAACTTTGCAAGTAATTTTCCCACTTTTATGACGGAAGCCAGCGCCCTTGTTCAGGCCTTGGCTTTCTAGTAGGCAGTGTCGTGGCTCGTCCTGTTGTCTCTAGATAGTTCATTGTTTGTGCAGATCGTGGGGCAGATGATGGAAGCTGACAAGATGAAGATCCACTACGAGAGTCTGACCAGCGACCTGCTGGAGTGGATCCGCATCAAGGTGCTGGAGCTGGAGGACCGCAACTTCCCCAACTCGCTGGAAGGCATCCAGAAGGAGCTGCTGCGCTTCAAGCAGTACCGCACCGTGGAGAAGCCCCCCAAGTGAGTGAGCGCGCGTCTGACATTGATAGCAGTGCATACGTTATTGTATGAAGTCTGGTGCTCCATTAAAATACATGATTTTAGAATTATAGTACCATCATCGTCACCACACTACGGTTAATAAATCTGTCACTCTCTCACTCAGTCACTCTGTCACTCATTCAATCAGTCACTCTCACTCTGTCACTCATTCAATCAGTCACTCTCACTGTCATTCAATTAGTCACTCTCTCACTCAGTCACTCTGTCACTCATTCAATCAGTCACTCTGTCACCCTCTCAGCCACTTAGTCATTCTGTCATTCACTCAGTCAATCTCTCAGTAATTCATTCTCTCATTCACTCAGTCACTATCATTCAGTCATTCAATAACTCACTTTTTCAGTCATTCACTCTGTCATTGTCAGTCAGTCACTGTTATTCAATAACTCAGTCACTATTATTCAATAACTCAGTCCTTCACTCAGTCACTGTCATTCAGTCATTGTTATTCAATAACTCAGTCAGTCACTGTTATTCAATAACTCGGTCACTGTTATTCAATAACTCGGTCACTGTTATTCAATAACCCAGTCACTGTTATTCAATAACTCTGTCCTGTTATTGAATAACTTAATCATTCACAGTCACTGTCATTCAGTCAGTCACTGTTATTCAATAACTCGGTCACTGCTATTCAATAACTCAGCCACTGTTATTCAATAACTCAGTCAGTCACTTTCTCAGTCATTCAGTTAGTCATTCTGTCATTCAGACAGTCACTGTTAATAACTCAGTCACTGTTATTGAATAACTCAATCAGTCAGTCACTTTCTCAATCATTCACTCGGTCACTGTTGTTCAGTCACTCAGTCAGTCACTCTCAGTAGGCCTAACTTTCTCATTCATTCTCTCTGTCAATGTCACTCTTTCAATCAGTTACTCACCGCCAACTTGTATCTATTCTTTTTCTTTCCTTCTCTTTGCTTGTCCACTGTTTTCTCCTTTAACAGTTTCCTCCAAACTTTACTTTTACGTTTTGTACCTTACTCTCTTCTCCCCTTTTTTATTCCATCACTCTTTACCTACTCTACCTTACATTTCCTTCCCAACTCTTGCCTTCATGTCACCATATATTGTGACTTAATGAAATATAATCTTGTGTAGCCTACTCAGAGATTGCTGATGTTGATACAAATGTTCACTTGTCTGCAGGTACAAGGAGCGCAGTGAGATCGAGGCGCTGTACTTCCACATCAACACGCAGCTCAAGTCACTAAATCAGCCGGCCTTCGCGCCGCAAGACGGACAGCTAATTCACGACCTGGAGCGCAGCTGGGAGGGCCTGGAGCGGGCGGAGCACAGGCGCGAGGTGGCGCTGCGCCAGGAGCTGTTGAGGCAGGAGCGCCTCGAGCAGCTCAACTACAAGTTCGAGAGGAAGGTGAGGCTCAGGGTGCAATGGCTTTCAAGCTGTACAAGAGTACATGTTGTTTACTATAAGGCTGCTAATGTTAGTGATTACTTGCTGTGGTCTCATATACAGGGTGATTCAGAAAAAATAGTAAATATTTTAGGAGGTGGTAATATGTACTTTTCTGAGTAAAGAAATTCATATAAGCATGTGTGCAATTTTCAATAATGTGAAGATACAACTGTTTGAATGTTTCACATAATAAGCCTTACACAGAACCTTTGGTTATACGTTCAAAATGTGAAGTAATGTCTTAACAGCTGTACGCAGCTGTGCTGAAAGATTACCATCTGAAAGAGAGGATTTTGCTTTCGATTTAGCAGCGTTCATTCTAGGAAGGAATTGTTCACAAACATATGTGGAGGCAAAATCTCTCGGAAACTTATATTTCATTTCAAAGAATTGTGCAAATAAATTCCCACCCACTAAATCTTTCCAGTTGATTTTCATCACTAAATCTGTTTGAAGGTCAGTAAGTTCACATTGCAAATTAATTCTTGCACTGGTTACATCTACAGAAAAACGGGTTGACAAACACCGCAAGACCATTCTCCGTGTTCCTGAAATCGCAGCCTGTATCATTTTCGTGAATCTCTTAAGTGGGGAACTGTGAATGAAGTGAGACAGGTAGCATTCTTCTGGCAAGGAGCTGACATAACATTTAAGATAGGTTCCAAAACCCTGGAGAGGATGCTCAGTCATTGATCTTCTATATTATTTCTTCTTCCTTCACCTTCACTAAATGATTAATTTATTTATTCATTTATTTATTTATTTATTTCCTTATTCATTTATTTATTTACTTATTTATTTATTGTCTTATTTATTTACTTATTTATTTATATTATGTACTTATTTATTTACTTGCTTATTTATTTACTTATTTATTTACTGATTTATTTATTTATTTACTTTCTTATTTATTTACTTATTTATTATTTATTTATTTACTTATTTATTTATTTATTTATTTATTTATTTATTTTCTTATTTATTTACTTATTTATTTACTTATTTGTTTACTTATTTATTATTTATTTATTTACTTATTTATTTATTTATTTACTTATTTATTTATTTATTTACTTATTTATTTATTTACTTATTTATTTATTTACTTATTTATTTATTTACTTATTTATTTACTGATTTATTTATTTATTTACTTATTTATTTACGGATTTATTTATTTATTTGCTTATTTAGTTATTTATTTAGTTACTAATTCATTCATTCATTCATTCATTCATTCATTCATCCATTCATCAAACAATTAATTCACTCACACACACACACATATATATATACACACACACACACACACACACACACACACACACACACACACACATATATACACACATGTGTGTTTCGTGAGAAACAAGCTAGAAACAAGCTCTCTTGTAAAGATTTGCTCAGCCTTCATTTGTTTGTGTTGTGTTGCAGAGTGTGCTTCGAGAGGGCTACTTGAAGGAGATGATACAAGTGCTGTCAGACCCCCGCTATGGCAGCAATCTGGCACAGGTGGATGCCACAGTCAAGAAGCATGAAGCCATCAGTGCTGATATTCTGGCCAGGGTGAGTTCATTCTTCTGAGATGAGAGTGTTGCATTGATTGCTTTCATAGGATATAAATTATAAAGGAATGAAGATTTTGTATGTATTACAGTTTATGATGTAGAGCAGCGTATCTCAAACTTTTTCGAAGTGGGGACCACTTTTTTAAGTCAGAAGAGTTCCGCGGACCACCTTACTCTTGTGCCCTTCGAAAGCAAATTTATAATTTTTGTAGCATATTTTCATACCAGTATACTTATATTTTAAAATAGAATGAATTAATTAAAATTAATTTAATTCAATTAATTTTATATTAGTATTAACTAATTAAGTTAATGTTAATAGAAGAAAATTCATTTTCGTTTTTTTTAATAATTCAGGGCTATTAGAGTTTGGATAATCTTTAACTAATTAACTAAAAAAAATAAATAAATGTTGGTACTCACATTAATGAGATGGATGAGCCTGTCGATTCTTGCACAGTTGTTCTATATTTGGACGTATGCTCGTAAGCTTAAGTCGGAGATCGTCACATACATCGAGTCGATTTCCTTAGCCTACTTTGTTTTATTAGAGTTAGTGATGAAAACCCTTTATCACACAGATACGTAGACGCAAACTGAATTATAATCTCTAAAGCACCATTGTACAGTTCACTATATTCTCTTTCCACTTGTGATGCTGTCCAGAAATTAACCATACCTTCCACTTGGAATTTCATTTTAAGTCCGGTCTCATTCGAGAGTTCAATTAACTGTTCTCTTTCACTCCACGAAAGTTTGTTAGTTTCAATATCGCAATGAAAGGGATCATGAACCCATGAAAATTCGTCATATTTACTTGGAAAATAAGTTTCAAATTGTGACCTCAGAGTTGTATTATTGGTGTACGACGTACAGTACGTGACCATTTCAAAGTGCAGACTAGGTATCGGCAAAACTATTAAGAAAGTCAGAAATACATGAAAAGGTTCGGTCCTCTGTTATGAATTCTGGTGGTCCCTGGCTGGGTTACAGGGGCGTTGCCAGATGTGGAGGGAAAAGATGGCGAGAAACGCCACGTTCATAGTGCTTTAAACTCCTTTTTTGTTGTTGAGAGTAGAGTGGGAAGTCAGTAGACAGGTAGGGTAACAAAGTTCATTAAACGTCAGTAATGGGAGAAAAAGTGAAAAGTGATTGCCTTGGTCGTTTTCAAACTATGAGATTTTCAGCTGTGGTGTGATACGCAATTCGTTTGAATTATATTTTTTCTTCTGTCTTTTTTCAAGAACCACAAGGGCAGACCTCAAGGACCACAGATGGTCCGCGGACCATAGTTTGAGAAACGCTGATGTAGAGAATATTGTTACTTTTCAATGCTTCATAATGTGTTTTGTCTTCAGAATTTTTACCACATAAAAAATAAATATTTTCTCGATTTTTAGCACCTGAAAGCCCGAGCCTTGTAACCTGTCCTGTCTCTGCTACAAAAATGGTAGCTCCACCTATAATTCAGCTATTGTTAGCTTGCATTTCACATTCTGTCCCTGATACCGAACACGGTTGCTATTGATCTGGCTTGCAGGAGGAGCGATTCCACGACCTGACCAACATGTCGGAGGAGCTGGTGCGTGAGAACTACCACGGCAAGGAGCGCGTGACCCGGCGCGAGGAGGAGGTGCTGCAGCGCTGGCGGGAGCTGCTGGAGCTGCTGGACAAGCACAAGACCAACCTGACGCTGCTCTGCGGCCTCATGGCCATGCTGAGGGAGGTGGACACTGTCATGGCCACCATCGCCGACCTGCATGTGAGTGCTGCACTACTATTAGTGTCAGATTCGTAGTGAAGTCATCCAGACCACGAATTTAATTTTAAAACTTGCATAACGGAAGTCACTTCATTTTTTTTTTTTTACGTTAAACACTGTGACATTATCCATGATGGTGTAGCACATACATGGGCACAATTTTCGGTTACGTGAGGCACTCGATTTGAAATAGTTTGTTTACTAGGAGAGGAGACTGCAGAGTAGGATGGGAAATATAAACTGCTGTGACCTGCGTCACCTTATCGTAATCGCCAAGGCGGTCAGTGGCGAATTATTAGGAAAGCGCTTGGTTAACGTGAGAGACTCGAAAACTTTTATTCAATTTGGCAAATTAATTCGGCAGCTTTAATCATAAACCTCTTTACTGTTTCTCCATCACTGAATTGATTTAAATCACAGGCGAGAAATTGCGTAACTAGCCAATAATATTCCATCACGTTGTCTATGTTTATTTTCTTGAATATTCTGGCGTTTATCAAGATTACTTAATAGATTTGCACGTTCTGGACGTAAAATAATTTCAGAAAATCATATTTCGTTTTCTACGCACATTTGATATTTTTTTTATAAATATCTTTTGGAAATAATACGTACAAACAACATTTAATTCCTCATACCTTTTAATGCAGCGTGTTTAAGGTATAATGTCGTATTTAGTATACTATGCAAATGTTAAGATCGTAAATTTTCTTCAGAATGGTACGAAAAAATAACATTTAATTTGTCTTACTTCTAATTCAGCATGTTCTTTATGACATAAGGAGTAATGTCGTTGTATATTAAATTTATTAATGCCTAATAGGATTTTCGAGCATAACATACATCGTATGTTCTCCCCTTCTAAACAGCAAAAAAACTCTTCCTCCCATTTCTCATGAAATAATCGTTTTCTAACGCGTACACACTGCTTTGATAATGCCATTATGCTACCACTGATATTGCTTATGATACCGATATAGAACCTGCCCACGCCTAGGAGCTACATGAGGGAGGAACAGGGACTGTGAAGATGTCACTCAGAGCAATAAGCTCTGTCAAGGTTCAGTGAAATGTAAGGATAGTAATGGTCTGTAAACCTGGAGAAATTTCCATGTGAAGAAATAAATTTATTTCAAAGTATTTGATGATAGCATGCACTTAGACCAGTTCTCGTATTCTTAGCCAGCCATAAGAGGCGTATTTATTGTATGTGAAATAGATTTGTTATTCCTTCATCCTTGTAAAATGAAAGCTGAAATGTTACGTATCTGTTGGACCGCAGGGCAACTTCCAATCTGAGGATGTGGGGCCTCACTTGCTGGCCGTGGAGGACCTGCTGCAGAAGCACAGCCTGGCTGAGCTGCAGGTGACGTCACTAGGTGAGACTCAGCGCCGTCTGGGGCGCCAGGCGCAGCAATATGTGGGCAGTGGGCACCGGGAGGCACCCCTGCTACAGCAGCGCCTCGACCAGCTCAACTCTGCATACGACAGGTCAGTGCGATTCCTCTGGGTTGCTTGTGTTAGCATTCTCACTGCTAGATTATCAATGAATGACATCTGCAATACAAATTAATGTAAAGTTAAGCAGTTCAGGGATAGACCAAGAGTGATGTCATAAAATCTGTCAGTTTCAATAGGTTGCTTTTCGCATAAACAGAAGTAGCCATCGTACTTATTAAGCTTTCATACAAGGAAAGACGTCAGGTTACTTACCATATGGTTTTTTTAAATTTTATTTTAGTAGGTTATTTTACGACGCTTTATCAACATCTTAGGTTATTTAGCGTGTGAATGAGATGAAGGTGATAATGCCAGTGAAATGAGTCTGGAGTCCAGCACCGAAAGTTACCCAGTATTTTCTCATATTTGGTTGAGGGAAAACCCCAGAAAAACCTCAACCAGGTAACTTACTCCGACCGGGAATCAAACACACGCCACCTGATTTCGCAGCCAGACGCGCTGACCATTACTCCACAGTTGTGGAGCGTATGCCGCGATTTTTTATTATCATCCTTAATGTCGATGATGGGATTCCTAATGAATCAGAGAGTTGTTTCTGAGTAAGAGTACTGTTCTCATCGTACTTTCATAAGAATTCCAATTTTTTTTGACACAGAGAATGCTTTTCGTTTAACACTCATTGTAATCACATTCGCAGACACTTGAATACACTAAAGGGCAACAAACTGCCCAGCAAAAATTTCCAGAATTTTATTACGGCTGAGTGAGGAATGCTGTTTGAGAGAGAGGGTTAGCAAGAGGGTGAGGTATTGTAACTGTATGTAGGCTCTAACCACGCAGGTAAGGAGTCGAATAAGAGAGCATAACAAGAGGGTGGGGTATACTAAGGTATGAAGTATGAAGGTTTAAATGTGCAGGTAAAGGCTTGAATACCAATACTTTTCAGGTTAATGGCACCAGTGAGTTCAGTGACCCAGATGTTTCATTGCTGTTACAGTACATTGGTGAAAATTACATCGGAAATATTCCACAAAAACAGCGTATTATGTGGGACTTGAGCACAACAAACGGGGTATTTTATAAAGGCGTTATATATGAAATGTGCAGGGACTGGACAAAAAAAGCGTATTACACGGGATAGCGTAATAAGCGGGCACGTCTTATCGAGGTTTTACTGTAATATGCACTGTTGGGCGAAGAATCTACGTAAAGATTAAAGAATATGTCTGTTATGGTAATAATGATATTAATCCTTATGTAGATTCTTCGTGTAGCTCAGTAGTTAGAGCACTTGGTAATTAGAACCAAGGACTCAGTTTCGATCCCTGGTGCCGGAGCGAATTTTTCTCCTCTAATAATAATCATTCTTCCTGGATCGTGAAATAAATGCCGAAATGAAAAATATCCTCCAGGGCTTGCATAACAATACGATTGAACTGAAAATATTATAAAGTAATATTTAACAGTTATTATAAATTGTCAGCATGTGGGATCAAAAGCAGGGCCTGTTCTGACTGCTGACCCAGCTTGACAATGTTGCAGTCTGGTGGAGAGCAGCAAAGCACGGCGGGCACGGCTGGAGGACGCTCGCAACTTCTTCCAGTTCCTGCAGGACCACGAGGAGGAGGAGTCCTGGCTGGTGGAGAAACAGCGCATTTGCAAGGCCGGCATCTCGGCCAAAGACCTGCGAGCGGTGCTGAGTCTGCAGCAGAAGCACAAGGTACAGCGCACCTGGGTTGTGGCTGGCTTTGTTTGAAATGGCAGTAACGGTGCAGTTGGTTGCTGAATTTGATTGCTTTGTGTGGAATTTACTAATGTTTAAGAGCTAGTTTTACTGTGATGTGAGATCTGGGTACCGGTAACAGTTTCATTCGGGAAAGTTTTGCCTCCAAACATACAAGGCATGTTCCTAAAGTAAGTTCCAAAAGGGTGTAGTAAGTAAACGGGAAGATGTTTACAAATCATTTTTGTTCCATTGTATTCCCCACAATTAAATTACTTCTCAACATAATCTCCACCATTATTGAGGCATTTATCGAGTAGTGGCACAAGTCTTTCTATCCCCTCATTGTAGAATTGCGATGCGAACCACTCTTGCACTGCTGTTTTCACTTCATCGTCGCCATCAAAACGTTGACCACCGAGGAACTTCTTGAAGTGCAGGAAGAGATGAAAGTCACTCAGAGCCAAATCCGGGCTGTAGGGGGGATGGTCAATTTGTTCCTGTCCTCATGAATTTTTTCATTGACAGCACGCACCAAATCGTCATTGATCAAAGATGGCCGACTGGTAAGCTGCTCATCATGCACAGAGACACGGCCCTCGTTAAACTTCGTAACCCATCTCCTGACCATTCCATCACCATACACCTCCCAAAGTTGACGATGAATGTCAGCTGGTTTGATGTTTCTCGCATTCAAGAAACGGATAACAGACCGTATCTCACAGTCGGTGGGGTGCTCGATCACTTTAAACATTTCAACTGATCACAACTAACACACACACACACAGACTGAAGCTCTGAAACTGCATGCACATCTTGCCTGAGGACTGAAGAAGAAAACACACATGCGCAAAATAACGATTGCAGCGATGCGACGGCTATAATTGGAAACGGAACTTACTTTAAGAACACGCCTCATATTTGGCAGTATCAGGGCTCCAGATATTTGCATGCCTCCTAAACATGAATTAATTATCTGAGACAGAATGGGGATAGATAATAATTAGATCTATGTAAAAACAAGTCTGGAAAGTGGTTGTGAAAAATTACAACACTTTTTTCGTAGTAGACCAAAAGAATGTGCAACACAGGAAGCAAGTTGTTTTATCATAGGCAGTGGGCTCTGATTGCACTGAATTGCACAGAATGGGCGAAAAGTCCCTGTACATTTGTTTATTTTTCCTGCAAAAGAAATCTGTGCATAAAAATGTGTTGATACAGTTGCTACCAGAACAGATCATGTTCTTGGTTCATGTCATATCTTGAAAAGTAATCCCAGCAGCTATATACATTTACTAATTCGTGTTCATACTGATACATGCTGTTCTGGTATACGAGTTTCTAAAAGTAGATGCTTATGTGTGATTGCTAACTTGAGCATGTAAGCTACGAAAAACTAATTATTTTAGAATTTATTGCCGAATTAGCGTAGTGATCATAATGATGTTAGACTGATTAACTTCTTTTTCTTGAATCAGTAAGAATGGTCTGGTTATGTTTATTGTTTTCTCTAATCTACATTAGTGTGGAGAATTCGCACCCACCTTGCTTTTGAAAAAGCAGTGCACTGGTTTGAATAGATAATTGACATTAACTTGTATTGAATACATTGAGCTTGTTATGCTAGATCTAATTCCTACCTTTATTTGCTTTATTGCTAATTCATTTCAGTTAGTCACTAGAATTAATATATCAGATAACGTAAATTACATCCAGGTTGTGATTAAACATCAGGCTGTGGTAGCTTTGATTGCCAAATGCGATAGCCTTGTACAGTTTGCAGCAGATTTCATTGCTAACTTATGTTAATTAATACTGGGAAATAACTACTGTGTAGATAAAGATCTGCCTTGCCTTCGTTTTAAACACACTAATCTGGCTGTGGCAAGATTTGATTGGTTTTATTGTTTGTGGTAAATTTTATTGCTAACATGGAATTTATTGGTATGCAGTAGATTTGATAGCTTACTGATTGCCTTGTAGTAATTGTCATAGATTGTATTTCTAACTTGTGTTTTACTGGTAGTGATAATTTCATTTATAAATTTTGATTGTCTTGTACTTGTTTTGGTAGATTATTGCTAACTTCGATTGCCTTGCATTGATTGTGGAAGATTTTATTGCTAATTTTGATTGTCTTGTACTGGTTGTAGTAGTGCTAACTTTGATTGCCTTAAACTGTTTGTAGTAGATTTGATTAATAATTTTGATTGCCTCGAACTGTCTGTAGTAGATTTGATTGCTAACTCTAATTGCCTTAACTGAGTGTAATAGATTTAATTGCTAACATTAATTGTCTTGTACTGACTATAGTAGATTTAATCACTAACTCTGATTGCCCCTTGAAGTAACTTTAATACATTTCATTGCTAACGTTGATTGTCTAGAACTGACTGTAGAAGATTTGATTAGATACAAATTCATTGCTAACGTTGATTACCTTGAACTGACAGTAGTAGATTTGATTGCTAATGTTGATTACCTTGAATTGACTATAGTAAATTTGATTCCTAACTTTGATTGTCTTGAACTGATTATAGTAGATTTGATTGCTAACTTTGATTGCTTTCAACTGACTGTAGTAAATTTGATTACTGACTTTACCTTGAACTGACTGTAGGAGATTTGAGTGCTAACTTTGATTGCTTTATACCATACTAATTGTAGTAGATTTGATTGGTAAATTTGTTTGCTTTGTACTGAATGTAGTAGTGGTAACTTTGATTGCCTTGAACTGTGTGTAGTAGATTTGATTGCTAACACTGACTGCCTTGTACTGACTGTAGTAGATTTTATTGGTAACATTGATTGCTTTGTACAGACTGTAGTAGATCTGATTGTTAACTTGGATTGCCTTGTATTGAGTATAATATATTGGGTGCTAATTTTGATAGTCTTGTAA
The DNA here is from genome assembly GCF_040183065.1 of Periplaneta americana. Taxonomy (NCBI): domain Eukaryota; kingdom Metazoa; phylum Arthropoda; class Insecta; order Blattodea; family Blattidae; genus Periplaneta; species Periplaneta americana. Next base: position 203,061,317 of record NC_091120.1, read on the forward strand.
TGCCTGTGGTAGATTTGATCGCTAATTTTGAACATGTTGTATTTATTGTAATATATTGATTGCTAACTTTGATTGCCCTGTACTGGTTGTGGTAGATTTGATTGCTGCCTTGTAGTTTTTGCTGTAGTAGAGTTGATGCTATGTCTCCTGTTGCATGCTGATGCTGACTAACACTTCACTTCGCTTCGTCAGACGAAGTTCCAGGTAAAGTTCTTCAAAAATGCACCATCATACCTTCATGTCTGATATAGTTTTTATAAAGTGATTGTACTTGTCTGTGTGTTTAGCATAATATCACCATAGTACATAGAGTCAGTAATTTCAAGGTTTACGACTGTGGCACTGTTATGCATGTTATCCCAGAATGCATTGCATGTGGAAGTAGTGCAAGCTATTACTCACCAAACAGAAGAACTTAAGTTTTCTTGCCTGGACAGTGTTAGCTTACATGAAGTGTAGTAAAGTGGTTATGACAAAGCATTTGAACACTGTTCAGATATTATTTTTTTTAGACATTAGACAGAATGATAGCACAACTTAAAAAAGTAAATGGTGCAGAAGGGGCGAAAAGTCAGTACGGTATATCTCTGTCATTAACATAGGTCAATTTGACTTACCTATTATGAATCCAAAACATCCTATGTACTCGTCTATAGTCTCTGCACAGATGTATGTCATTTCAAAATACAGCGACTTTTCCCATTTGTCTGGCGAATGTTTTATCTTACTATATAAAACATCATAGTTTTTAATATACGAAGTTAAAAAATAAACATTTAATTTCGGAATATGTATGATAAGAACTTTCTTGTGTTAAATTTTAACGTACCTTGTTAACATGTTTCGACCTAATCAAGATGTAAAGGTAAAAAAAAAAGGTAAAGGTATCCCCGTAACATGCCATGAAGGTACTTGGGGGGCATGGAGGTAGTGCCCCATGCTTTCCATGACCTCGGCACTAGAATGAGGTGGTGTGGTCGGCACCACGCTCTGACCGCCTTTTACCCCTGGGAAAGACCCGGTACTCGATTTTATAGGAGGCTGAGTGAACCTCGGGGCTATTCTGAAAGTTTGGCAACGAGAAAAAATCCTGTCACCACCTGGGATCGAACCCCGGACTTTCCAGTCCGTAGCCAGCTGCTCTACCAACTGAGCTACCTGGCCGCTTTAAAATTAATATCAGTAAAGAACATACACATCAGAATTTTGTTATTTTTCAAATGCCATATTGTCCAGTTAAGATAGCGACTTTGGTCACTTCTGAAATAAGTATAATGATTATGGGGTCTTACAAGCATTGTTTACGTATGAGATAAAATTAATGTTTGATTATACCTGGGTCCTTATAACTGTCTGGTGGGAGGATGAATTAATTTTCCTCGGGGTCGGAAATGTGTCTCGTGCACAGACTACAGTACCCTTTGCATTCATCTCAGCTCAATAAATGTTATTGTATTGATGTTAACAGTATTCATATTCCACGAAATTACTGACCCTTAAACATACAATCAAAATCACAATCAATGAAGACACCTATACCAATACATGTAATTATGTGTTTTACTATGTCGTCTTCTTTTCTGAAATGTAAAATTTTATAAAAATATTTGTGAAGTAGTTTTTATATAAATTTACATAACTAACGTCTACACTCCTTTCACTCTTAGAGTGGGTCCGAATGTAAATAAAACAAATTACATCCAACCGCAAAAAACTAGACCTGTGCACACCAGACCAGAAATAAATAGCTAATGGTAACACTATTATGATTCTGTTTCTCTGTGAGTAGAATGTCTTGCACGTGGCACGTGGTTAATGTTTACATTAGGACCCAAACAAGAGCAAATAGAGTATAGTCCTCAAGCATTCTTAGGAATATGGAGTGAACTGCAGTAAATCTATCTGTAGTGAAATTCCATGAAACTGAAATTTATTCGTTCTGTAAACAGGTTTCTGCTATTTACAGGTTTATTTCAGAAATAGTATAGGCACATATGGAACATAATTTATTAATTTATAATGAAGGAAATCCTGATGTAGAAATTCATTAAAATGAGCGTCTGTAAATTGTAATGACATTATCTGTTAATTTCAGACATAAAACACTGTTAACACTAAAAGACAAATTCATAATTAAATTTCAAGCCAAAGCAAAATAAAAATATAATCACTGATTGACTGTTAAGTTATTTAACACAGCAAAGTCGTTATTTATTAATTTAAATAACTTAACAGTTAATCAGTGATTATATAAGTGTTAAAAGAGTGAACACATGAGTGAAGAATAAAAATATGACTTGACTTGAACATTACACGAAAAAAAAAAAAAGTTGTTGTTGTTGTTTTCTAATGCCAGGCGTTTGACAATAAAGTCATTTGACCTCTTGCACTCCAATATTTTTCAAAGATATTATCATGGCCAGCCATTGAAGCAAAGATTTTGAGGTGTTCCGAATCCATTTCTTGGTTTGAGTTGCACAATGGGCAGTTAGGAGACTGATATATTCCAATTCTATGCAGGTGTTTGGCCAAACAGTCATGGCCTGTTGCCAATCTAAATGCAGCTACAGACGATTTTCGTGGTTAATCGGGAATTAACTGTGGATTTTGATGCAGAGAGTTCCATTTTTTCCCTTGAGATTGTGTTATCAAATTTTGTTTGTTGAAGTCTAAGTATGTGGATTTAATAAATCTCTTCACAGAGTAATACGTAGATTTAGTAACAGGTCTGCAAGTAGCAGTGCTGCCCTTCTTTGCTAAAGCATCCGCATTCTTGTTTCCCAGGATTCCACAATGAGATGGTATCCATTGGAATACAATTCTTTTATTGAGTGATATTAATTGAGAGAGCATTTTAGTTATTTCTGCTGTTTGAGATGAAGGTGTGTGTTTAGAGACTATTGATAGAATAGCAGCTTTGGAGTCTGACAATATAACTGCATTTTTAATTTTATTGATGTGGCATTGAAGATTCCTGAGACTTTTACTTATTGCAATAAAAAAAAAAAAAGTAAATAACTTGCAATTTACACCTACATTTTTGTTTGTTTTTTTTCATGATAAATTGATGTTTCCTTTCCACACAGAATAATTGCTGTAGGTTATTTTATATGGCATTTTACCGTTAAATCCACAGAGCCATGGAAATTCCTTTACAGGCGTGTTTTGTTAAAAACAAGTTTTATCGTATTTCGAATTAATATAGTTATTCCATTAATGTGGTTTTAGGCGTAATACATCGACTATTGATCACATTTTTTGTATTCGACAGATATTGGAGAAAAAATGGGAGTGTAAGGGCACAGTACATCAGTTATTTATAGATTTCAAAAAGGCGTATAACTTTGTTGAGAGAGAAGTTTTATATAATATTCTTATTGAATTTGGTATTCCCTATAAGAAGGAGAATGCAAGAAGAACAAGAAGGGATATATAAGGAGAAGAAAAAGGGGTATACAAGGAGAACAAGAAGGGGTATACAAGGAGAACAAGAAGGGGTATATAAGGAGAACAGGAAGGGGAATGCTAGCAGAACAGGAAGGGGTATACAAGGAGAACAAGAAGGGGTATACAAGGAGAACAGGAAAGGGAATACTAGGAGAACAAGAAGGGGAATACAAGGAGAACAAGAAGGGGTATACAAGGAGAACAAGAAGGGATATACAAGGAGAACAAGGAGAACAGGAAGGGGTATACAAGGAGAACAAGAAGGGGTATACAAGGAGAACAGGAAGGGGAATACTAGGAGAACAAGAAGGGGAATACAAAGAGAACAAGAAGGGGTATACAAGGAGAACAGGAAGGGGAATACAAGGAGAACAAGAAGGGGTATACAAGGAGAACAAGAAGGGGAATACTAGGAGAACAAGAAGGGGTATACAAGGAGAACAAGAAGGGGTATACTAGGAGAACAAGAAGGGGTATACAAGGAGAACAAGAAGGGGTATACAAGGAGAACAAGAAGGGGTATACAAGGAGAACAAGAAGGGGAATACTAGGAGAACAAGAAGGGGTATACTAGGAGAACAAGAAGGGGTATACTAGGAGAACAAGAAGGGATATACAAGGAGAACAAGAAGGGGTATACAAGGAGAACAAGAAGGGGTATACTAGGAGAACAAGAAGGGGTATACAAGGAGAACAAGAAGGGGAATACAGTGAGAGGAAAGAGAGAATAGTAGGAAAACAAGAAGGGAAATAGTAGAAGAACTACTAGGGGAATGCAAGGAGAGCACGTAGTTTTACGTAAAGATATGTAGCATAGTAAAGTTATGTTCCTGCCATTTTTTTATTCTATTTGTTAATGTTACATATAACATAACCCATAACGTATACCTTTTTCTTATTCAGTAGTTTCTACTGTCCTGTTTTATTTTTATTTCTCTTTGTTTCTTTCTTCTGTTTATGATTCTCTCAGCCTCCTTTTTCTCTACATTTTCTTGTTATCTTTCCCAGTTTTGAATATCATCCATAGTCAAAAGTGTTGTTAGTTTGCAGTTCCTTCTGTTCTCCAATATACTAATAATGACTTTCTCTTGTCCGATGTGCGGTGCTGCAGGCGCTGCAAGATGAGATGAAGGCGAGGCGCAACAAGTCTGAACAGCTGTGTGAGGCAGGCCGCCGGCTCATCAGCGACAAGCACCCGCGATCCGTGGAGATCCAGGCCCGCATCGACAGCCTACAAGAGCACTGGAACACTCTGCAGGAGCTGGCTGCCCTGCGCAGGAAGCAGCTCGAGGATGCTGCAGAGGCTTACCAGGTGGGGACAGAAAGAATTTTTAATCTAATAGCTATTCTCCACTTCACAATATGGTTTTCGATTAGGATTATCCACCCTTGATGCACTTAAATATTTACTGGAGTCTGTTGTTTATGGTTTTGAGAAGCATGATAGTACCATGTCTATAATTTATTTATTTATTTATTTATTTATTTATTTATTTATTTATTTATTTATTTATTTATTTATTTCATCAATCATTGTTCACGTCATGGCGGATTAGATGTATTCCAGTTCTTAATCCACCATCACTCTCAATACAAATATAACATAAACTAATACATAATGAACCTATAAGTATCCTCTGTTTACGATAATAATAATAATAATAATAATAATAATAATAATAATGATAAAAGTAATAATAATAATCAACCAATAAGTATACCTCTTTTATTTAAAACTCCTACTCTTTAAGAATTATTCTATTACTTCATTGACTACTCTTCGTAGTTTCTTATCATGTAACTCCTCAACATTTATAATTCCATCTCCGTTAGAGCTTTGACTTTCTCTTCCCATCTAATTTTAACTCTAAACAGAAATTTTCCCAATTTATGCAGACTGCTTGCGTTTAGGTGACCATTCATTTTTTATAAGCTACTATAGCGTTTATTTGTAGAAATTTTTTATCCACCAAACTATTTCTCAAATCATTCGTTGCCTGACACTTTAGCGCAATATGCATTGCGTCTTCAGCTAGTCCACACAAAGGACATTTATCCTTCTCTACGTTCCCTCTCCTATTCTTGAGTCTCCAGATACCTAATCTCCACCATGCCATTCCTGTTCTCTCTTCCCTTGAATTTAGTCTAACATATTCTTCCTGTTCCCAAAACTGCTTCACCTCCCTATAGTATTTTAGTGATCCTAAGTCTTTAATATTACTAAAAATATCTTGTCTCGAAATTTCGTTTGCCCTCTCTTTTACTATTCTTCCAATAGTTTTCGTGTTTATAGACCCTGGTTCTCTCCATAGCCAATTTAGACCTAATCTGTTTATTTCGCTTTCCAGCTCTTTCAGCCAATTCGATTTCCAATTAGCGGTTTTCATACAAAAGATACATGTTTTCATAACTGCCGAATCATTCCTACACAGAATATTACCTAAATATTTGATTTTTCTTTCTAGAATAATTCCCAGACTCGAATCGGTTCCCATCTCTAGTAACGCTGCCAGGTTAGAAGCATTCTCCGGTATTCCTAGAAATTTTTTACACATTTTGGCTCTTACTTTATTGATGTTTCTGCTGGATAACCTACTACCTCAGATCTCAATATTATATAATATTTATGTCTATAATTATGCTATTGTAATTCTGACAAATAAATATGATTGATTGATTGAATGAACGTTTAAGGGTGCAAGTATGGCTTCAGAACTCGAAAAAATGTTTTGAGTGGATTTTCCTCAATAGTGCGATAAAAAAAATAAGTATCTCTAATACTTTCCTAGTTATGACCTAAAATGTAAGATTGTGTCAATTGGCTTGGCCACCCAAATATGGACAGAACTTCTCTCCTTCGTAAATTTCTCGCTTTGTTTCTTAGCACTGCGTGAAGTTATTTTTTTTTTCAGTAATCATTCTTTATGCAAAAAAAAATTAAATTTTATATTCTTGGTAAAAAATTCACGAAGAAATTCCTTATTTATGTATTCAACTGATAAGTGCTGAATTTGTTCACAAATTCATTGTGAGTAAAATAGAGAAAAAAATCTTTAAAAATATTAAAAATTGTAGAAGATATCATTGAAACCAGTTTTTCCTGCACAAATTACACCCCCCCCCCCCGCCGTCCAATTTAAAAATATAATTATCGTAATAAAAGTTTTTTGGATTTTAAAGATTGTTTATTAATCTAGAAGTATTGTTTAATTACTGTACGAAATTCTAGCACAAAATTAATTTAGGATATGGAGAAGTTAAATTTTGGATTTTACTACATTTATGCTAGCAAAAGACGTACATAACCTCTTAAAACGATTTCTTTCTGAGTGAGAAATATCAGCCAATTCTTTCTCGAAAATTACACAGAGTTATATTACTGCATTGAAGAGCATTTTGGTCCACACCTGTGGAGTAACGGTCAGCGCGCCTGGCCGCGAAACCAGGTGGCCTGGGTTCGAATCCCGGTCGTGGCAAGTTACCCAATACGAGCAAATGCTGGGTAACTTTCGGTGCTGCTCATTTCACCGGCATTGTCACCTTCATCTCATTCAGACGCTAAATAACCTAGATGTTGATACAGCTTCGTAAAATATCCCAATAAAATAAAATAAAAATGGATTTGTGAACTGTTTGACAGGAAATTTAATGAGATCTGCTACAGTAAATTAAATTCGATGTGAGTATGAACTGAACAGTCTCTGGTTTTTAGTATAGAATTCCGTATTGATGCATTTTCTGCAATGTTGCAGTTTTACACAGATGCCAACGAGGCAGAATCTTGGCTGAATGAGAAGATGGCGCTGGTTGCATCAGCAGACTATGGAGAGGACGAGCCGAGTGCCCAGGCTCTGCTGCAGCGACACAGAGATCTGCAGGGCGAGCTCAAGGCTTACAGCGGGGACATCGCCAGCCTCAACAGCCAGGCCGAGAAGCTGGTGAAGGCGGGCATCAACACACTGGAGGTGGGTCCAGCCTGTTCTAGTAGACGGTATAACCAGGTGTAGAGTTACATAACATTATAGACTCTTACAGATTTTCATCACTTTTGTTTGTTGGTCTATACCAGTGGTGGGCAAAATGAACGCAACCCACAAGACAGGATTTAAATGGCAACTACATACTGTGGGAGGGGTTGCACTCTACAGTGCAGTGACCGGATTTACAGACAGTTGCTCCACTACACTCCTTCCTACCATATGTAATTAGAATTAATCATTTTTCAAAGCAATTTCTTCGAAATTGGGATTTATCTGTGCATGATATTTTCAATTGCGTAAGGAGATGAGCATCGCTTAAGCTGGATCTGTGGCTGGACTTTATAAATTTCATTTTAGAAAACAGCTGTTTGCATTGATAGGTTGATGAATACATACCGTCATTTCCCATAACTATGGTCCTGGAACACAACTATGGTCCACGATACAACCATTCAAACATCATTGTAGAAGTAACATAGACCGTTCGTAGATAGCTGCAGTGACTTGAATTCAAACTACAGTACAGAAAAAATATAGATAAACGAGGTACTGCGTTATGGAGTACAAAATTTGAATAGTTGTATCTGGGCAATAGTTATGTTCCAGGACCATAGTTATGGGAAATGACGGTACTCATTATTTTTGAAGCAAACTGTCTAAGCAGTGGATATGTAGTACTGGACATCTTTTAAAAAATTTTAGCCCCTAGTAGACCTTCACATTCTGCTTTCAAGAAGCCATCATTCTGCAAATCTAGTACCTCTAACTGCAATTCTGGGATAACATTTTCAATTTAAACATGAAAAGCAGTGGCAAAAATATTGAAATCTTTCTCCATCCTTTGAAAATCACTGAATCTGTGTTCTTTGAACTCGTATAACAGGTGATCTATTTTAAGAATGTACATATTTAAGTTCGCGTCCTGAATATTTGTAACTGATCCTAAACATGAGAAATGAAAGAACTGCCTTTCTTGTAAGTGTGATATCCTCTCGATTCATATGATTCTGCGAAAGACATTGTATCACTAATGAAGCTCCGAAGTACAGCAGTCCAATATAATCGGCCACGTACACGCGCAGTGTTTTCATGGAGTGGAAAAAGGGGAAGGTAGGGGGTAAGCTTGATGCTTCGCTGAGGTCTGACGTCACTGCGGCAATGCCGCAGGAATGCCCACCATTGGTCTATACAAAATATATTTGAGTTAGGCATTTACCTAATGTCAATGACATCTTCTGATTCCTAATAGCCATAGCCTTCTATCCATCCAATTTCCAATCTGCAGCTGCCTTTTCTTCATGGCATCATAAATTCCTTGACTCCAGTAAACTTTAGGTCTTCCTCTGCATCTTCTTCCTTCAGGTTTCCACTCCAATATACATTTTGGCAGTCATTCTTCCTCCATTCGCTGAACGTAACCGTACCATTTTAACTGCTGTATCTTGATGTAACCTAAAATTGTATCCTGAAAGTTCATTTTTCTCGTATAATTGAGTTTATAATTTCGTCTTTTCTTGAAATTCTTGCTGCTCTTCTTAAAAAATCCATTTCAGTTGCCTGAATGTACTACAGTGTTGTTACTTTTAGTGACCAAAGTAAGTTACAATAGTCTGAATTATTGTATTTTATTATGTGGTAATTGAAACGGTGAGATCAATAACCATTCAAGTCCACTTCTGGCCATTCATTTTTTGCGAATTTGAGATTAAATTTTGGATATTTCCACAAGTGTTACGATTTTAAATTTGGTATACTACTTTGTCTTGATCTCTAAAACAACCAGAAATATTACGTGCAGAAAATAATAATTAGGTAAGAAATAAATAAAAGTTTTTTGCATTTTTCTCGAAACTTGTGTAAATGGACTTGAGTGGTTATTGATCTCACTGCTTCAATTTTAGTTTTTTAAAATAATTTTTTTATACCATAGTATTCCATTTAGGCAAGCAATTGCAAATTTTTCTCTATTATTTCTATTCCTTATTTCGTCTTAATAATTTCCATCTTTGTTTATTTATTCGGAATAATAATAATAATAATAATAATAATAATTATCATGTCCTTCACGTGTTAGACCCTAATGGGTCCGTAACGGTCTCATGCCAGCGTTTTCGTGATCTTCCCAAATTTTTCCTTCCTCTTGGCAAAGAAAGAGTAAAGAATTTGTCTAGGCCATCTAGTGCGATCCATCCTTTCGACATGTTTCTTCCACTGAAGTCTATATTGTTGAAAAAAATGAATAATAATAATAATAATAATAATAATAATAATAATAATAATAATAATAATAATAATTATCATGTCCTTCACGTATTAGACCCTAATGGGTCCGTAACGGTCTCATGCCAGCGTTTTCGTGATCTTCCCAAATTTTTCCTTCCTCTTGGTAAAGAAAGAGTAAAGAATTTGTCTAGGCCATCTAGTGCGATCCATCCTTTCGACATGTTTCTTCCACTGAAGTCTATATTGTTGAACAAAATGAATAATAATAATAATAATAATAATAATAATAATAATAATAATTATCATGTTCTTCACGTGTTAGACCCTAGTGGGTCCGTAATGGTCCCATGCCAGCGTTTTCGTGATCTTCCCAAATTTTTCCTTCCTCTTGGTAAAGAAAGAGTAAAGAATTTGTCTAGGCCATCTAGTGCGATCCATGCTTTCGACATGTTTCTTCCACTGAAGTCTATATTGTTGAACAAAATAAATAATAATAATAATAATAATAATAATAATAATAATAATAATAATAATAATAATAATTATCATGTCCTTCACGTATTAGACCCTAATGGGTCCTTAACGGTCTCATGCCAGCGTTTTCGTGATCTTCCCAAATTTTTCCTTCCTCTTGGTAAAGAAAGAGTAAAGAATTTGTCTAGGCCATCTAGTGCGATCCATCCTTTCGACATGTTTCTTCCACTGAAGTCTATATTGTTGAACAAAATGAATAATAATAATAATAATAATAATAATAATAATGATAATAATAATAATAATAATAATAATAATAATAATAGACCACCTCTGTGGTGTAGGGGTCAGCATGCTGGTCTCTTACGCAGAGGGCCCGGGTTCGATTCCCGATTGGGTTGAATTTCCTGGTTGAGGTTTTTTAGGGTTATTCCTAAACCGTAAGGCAAATGCCAGAAAATTTGGGCCACAACGTCCCTGAATATCACTGGCCTCATTCATCACCGAAATCATATTCATAACAAATCAGTAACATATATACAGTCGCCATCTAGTTCACAACAATAGAACCAGTCTCAACAATAGTACACAGGCCTTCGGATTTCAACCAAAGATTAACTCGCGATGTGACCAAAGATGTTAAAGCGAGTATAAATAACAGCGAGGAAAAAAAAAAATAAATAATAATAATAATAATAATTATATTTAACGTGTGCAGCTGTGGTCGGAGCCAGAACCCGTGCAGGAGTTGGAGCAGGAGGAGTGGGTGAAGGAGGTGCGGCTGGTGCCACAGGAGTTCTGGGAGGAGGAGCCAGTGGAGCGCGTGGAGCACCGCACAGTGCTGGAGGACCGCCAGGTGCCACAGGTGCGCAGCCTCTACCCCTTCACAGGGCAAGGCATGACGATGGCCAAGGGCGAGGTGATGTTCCTGCTCAACAAGACCAACCCTGACTGGTGGAACGTGCGCAAGGCAGATGGCACTGACGGCTTTGTGCCGGCCAATTACGTGCGCGAGATTGAACCTAAGGTGGTGCAGGTGCAGGTGCGACGCCCTGAGAAGGTGCGTGAGATGAGGCGCGTCAAGAAGACCAAGATGGTGAAGCAGGTGGTGCCCACCCGCAGGGTGCGCCCCGTCAAGCCCATCGGTGAGTTCTGGTAGTTCAGTAACTGAATATATATTACAGAAATAGTTTAAAAAGGTAGAGCAAGTCTTAGAAGTGTTTCATCCTGCCTAAGGTTTTTCCGTGGTTTTCCTAAGGCGCTAAGACAAATGTCGGGATGAGCCCTAAAAGAAATGGGCCACGGACCTGCACTCATATCCCCATGAATCCCCCTAATTAACAATCACATCTCTCCCCCCTCTTCGCAATTGAGCCATCATATAGCCAAATGACTGGTCTCGAAATTGAGACAAATCAACAAGGCTCATGACCTCCAACATAATAGCCAAATTGGCTAGTCTCTTATATGAGACAACTCATCCTGCCTAAGGTATTCCGTGGTTTTCCTCAGGCGTAAGACAAAAGTCGGGATGAGCCCTATAAGAAATGGGCCACGGACCTATATGCCCTTCCCCATATATATTCCACCTTTCTTATAAATTATGTATGCCCTATTTCAGATAATATTAATAGTATATTAAACATACGAGGTCACTCAATAAGTCGCAAATTGAAAGGACAGGGACCTCTCAAATTGCAGTTAAGATTTCACGGCGCTTCTTCCGACGGCCTTCACCTGCTTTGTCATCGAACAACAGATGACGGCGTCTTGCCATCCTAACGCCACACACCAGCCAACTCCTCCTCGCCCCGTTCCGTGATCAATTGATCAGTCTCAGCCCCCCTCGCGTATGTGGTACCTAAGAGGTTACGTCCAATTTCGGCTTCCCCTTCAAAATTTTCTAGAGCTCCTTCAGGGGAGCAGCGTAACCCGGAGTGAGACTAGTGGCCAACAGGCTTGGAGCTCACATATTTAGTTTTGTACAGCCCCCAACCCCTTGCAAGGACGCGTTTTGCGTACCTTTTAAATTTTCCTCCCAATTCTCCTTCGATTTTTCGATTTTTCGATTAGAAGTGTTGTGAAATAATTTCTTCAACAATAATGTTCCACCTGTAAAACCATGAACTATTTTATTGGCCACTGAGTACGATGGATTTTAGTAGGCTATGAAATACGAATGCAATGATTCGTAAAATTTGATGAAGAATTGCATATTTTTCAGTAAATCAACGAACATTTTCGGTGGAAAATTTAAAAAAAAAAAATGGGAGCATTGTACAGACAAAGAAATTTCATGACTGAGTTTCGAGTTCCAAGACATGGAAGGATACTTGAACGGAATACGATTTTGAAATTGGTTAGCAATTTTTGTGTTCATGGCGGTGTTAATTCATAATTTCATAGCAGTATTACACATTTTTTTCGATTCTCCAAGAACATTGAACGAACCACCGACTTGATTCAGGCAGTAGCATGTTTGCCTGCTGATTCAGAATTGCGCTTGTGCGTGGGTTCGAGTCCCGCTTGGACTGGTTACTTGGTTAGGTTTTTTCCGAGGTTTTCCCCAACTGTAAGGCGAATTTCAGGTAATCTTTCGCGAATCCTCGGCCTCATCTCGACAAATACCATCTCGCTATCACCAATTCCATCGGCACTAATTAACCCCATAGTTGATACAGCGTCGTTAAATAACCAAGTAAAGGGGAAAAGAAAAACATTGATTGCAAACTGTCATGGCAGTGAGACTGTCTCTGGCGTTAAATACTCTTAGAAGAACTGCATAGTCTTGAGATGAATAATCTTCTCATTCAACAAGATTGTGCAATGGTGTACACTGCAAGAGAAAGCTTGACTACCCTCAGAACTATGTTTCCTGGTCAACTGATTTCAAGTTTTGGTGACGTCACTTGGCCAGCAATGTCTCCGGACCTGAGTGTATGGGTATTTAAAGTTCAAAGTCTTCCAGAATCGTCCGTGTACTGGATAAGAGCTTAAAGAACGCATACCAGAAGGAATAAGAAACATTGATTGTGAGATATTGCGTAGTGTAATGCATAAATTACGTGAAAGGTTGTTACACAAGTGTTTAAATTGTAATGGGGAATATTTAATCCACGTCATTTTCAAGAAGTGGACAAAGATAAACTAAATTACACACCCTAAAGTTTGTTTTTCTCAAATAGTTTACTTTGTTCACATTATTGGTCGTATAGAGCTGTTTTAAAATCCACTGGTACTCAATGGTGAGCCCTTTATTTAGTTTTTGGTCTGTGTGAAGTCTTACACAAAAATGTGAATCTGAATTTGCCGAACACGTAGAGCGTGAGGATTGTGTCAGCTTGTTAGATCGCAGATCTTGTGTTGCAGGCCGCCCAGCAAAGAGGAAGTCAGAAGATGACAACGAGAATGTCGAGAAGCGGCAGAAGAAGATAAACGCGACCTACAATCAGCTGTTGGACTTGGCGAAGGTGTGTATAGCCCCTGCACTTAATTGTCGATATTGTGTTATCTGTTTTCGTGTTACATTCTTGTTTTGCGTGAAGAAATTGTAGGTGAATAGCGTGGCTGGTAAATTTTTTATTTAAATGTTTGATTGGTTCTTAGTTATATTAATGTGTTTTGTTCACACAGCGTCGCCATGCCCTGCTGGAGGACTCCATCCGTCTGTATGGCTTCTACAGGGAGTGCGATGACTTTGAGAAGTGGATCAAGGACAAGGAGCGCATGCTGCGGGCTGACGACTCCACAGAGAACGTGGAGGCAGCCAAGCGAAAGTACGAGGTGAGTGGGCGTCACAACTGTCTGAGATGCTCTCTTCTGATCCTGTCTTAAAAGAGTGGCTTCCTGGAAGCCTACGACATTGCCACCTATTGCACCAAATTAACATTGCTGCCTAATGCACCAAATCAACATCACTACCTAATGCACCAAATCAACATTGTCACCTAATGCACCAAATCAACATCACTACCTAATGCACCAAATCAACATCACTACCTAATGCACCAAATCAACATCACTACCTAATGCACCAAATCAACATCACTACCTAATGCACCAAATCAACATCCCTACCTAATGCACCAAATCAACATCGCTACCTAATGCACCAAATCAACATCGCTACCTAATGCACCAAATCAACATCGCTACCTAATGCACCAAATCAACATCGCTACCTAATGCACAAAATCAACATCACTACCTAATGCACCAAATCAACATCACTACCTAATGCACCAAATCAACATCGCTACCTAATGCACCAAATCAACATCACTACCTAATGCACCAAATCAACATCGCTACCTAATGCACCAAATCAACATCACTACCTAATGCACCAAATCAACATCGCTACCTAATGCACCAAATCAACATCACTACCTAATGCACCAAATCAACATCGCTACCTAATGCACCAAATCAACATCGCTACCTAATGCACCAAATCAACATCGCTACCTAATGCACCAAATCAACATCGCTACCTAATGCACAAAATCAACATCGCTACCTAATGCACCAAATCAACATCACTACCTAATGCACCAAATCAACATCGCTACCTAATGCACCAAATCAACATCACTACCTAATGCACCAAATCAACATCGCTACCTAATGCACCAAATCAACATCACTACCTAATGCACCAAATCAACATCGCTACCTAATGCACCAAATCAACATCACTACCTAATGCACCAAATCAACATCGCTACCTAATGCACCAAATCAACATCACTACCTAATGCACCAAATCAACATCACTACCTAATGCACCAAATCAACATCGCTACCTAATGCACCAAATCAACATCGCTACCTAATGCACCAAATCAACATCGCTACCTAATGCACCAAATCAACATCGCTACCTAATGCACAAAATCAACATCGCTACCTAATGCACCAAATCAACATCACTACCTAATGCACCAAATCAACATCGCTACCTAATGCACCAAATCAACATCACTACCTAATGCACCAAATCAACATCGCTACCTAATGCACCAAATCAACATCACTACCTAATGCACCAAATCAACATCGCTACCTAATGCACCAAATCAACATCGCTACCTAATGCACAAAATCAACATCGCTACCTAATGCACCAAATCAACATCGCTACCTAATGCACCAAATCAACATCACTACCTAATGCACCAAATCAACATCACTACCTAATGCACAAAATCAACATCACTACCTAATGCACCAAATCAACATCACTACCTAATGCACCAAATCAACATCCCTACCTAATGCACCAAATCAACATCGCTACCTAATGCACCAAATCAACATCACTACCTAATGCACCAAATCAACATCGCTACCTAATGCACAAAATCAACATCACTACCTAATGCACCAAATCAACATCGCTACCTAATGAACCAAATCAACATCACTACCTAATGCACCAAATCAACATCACTACCTAATGCACCAAATCAACATCACTACCTAATGCACCAAATCAACATCACTACCTAATGCACCAAATCAACATCGCTACCTAATGCACCAAATCAACATCGCTACCTAATGCACCAAATCAACATCACTACCTAATGCACCAAATCAACATCACTACCTAATGAACCAAACTAATATTGCAACGTAATGAACCAAATCAACATCGCCACCTAAGCACCAAATCAACATTGCTACCTAATGCACCAAATCAACATTGCCACCAAATGCACCAAACCAGAATAAAGCTTTAATCTTCTTCTACTTTTTTCCCATTTTCATTTCCTCTTCTTCTTTCTCTGCTTTGCTTTCTTCTTTTCCTGTTTTTACCACTTCTCCTCTCTGCTCTCCTCTCCTCTATTTGTAATCTTCTTATTCTGTGTATTTCTCCTTCTCATTCCATTCATAATTGTTTTTCTCGTTCTCTGTTATCCCCCTCTCCTGTTTCTCATATCCTCATCTTCCTACTATTTATCCTCTTCTTCCCATTTTCTCTTTTCCTGTTTGTTATTTCATTTGTTAGCTTTTTCTCTTCTTTACCCTCCTTATTATTAGTTGTCCCTCATGTAAGTGCCATGTTATGTTGACCTAAGCTCTATATGACAGTAAAATATAATAAATGCGATTTATTCGAGGCTTGACATCTCAAGTGCGTATAACCTCATTTGTCTGGATTTGTGTTGCTGTATAGAAATTCCTGACGGACCTGTCAGCCAGCAGCAAGCGTATAGAAGCCCTGGATGCGGCCGTGGAGGAATTCGTGCGGCAGGGCCACAGCCAGCTGGACAAGGTGCGCGCTCGCCAGAAGCACATCCACCAGCTGTGGGACCACCTCAACTGGCTCAAGGGCCAGAAGGAGCGCAGCCTGGAGGGTGCTTCCAGGTAATACTCGCTCTCATCTCTTTTAATTCCTTCTTCTTTCTCTTTTTACATTCTTTCCCCCTCCTTTGTTCAGTCTTCTTTTTCTCCTTCACCTACACTTCCGACCCCTGGCGCCTGTTACATTCTCAATGAAGAGCTTTCATTCCAACTTTGTAAACTTATACATGATTATTGAGCATGGCTTCAAAAATTATTATGAAACTCATTCCTACGAGATGCTTTGTTCATTTGCTAAGTACAAATGAGCTGTTCAGAGCAGAAGTGATTTAAGTCAAAAATGGGCAATGAGTGTTAAAGTAAACATTCTGTAAAATACAGCGCAAGGTAGCAATTAATATTTAGTTTATTTAAACTATTAGTAGTCAGTGGATAGCAAGAAGGACATATTAATTGCTACTTTGCGCTATATTTTACAGAATTTTTACTTTAAACCCCATTACCCAATTTTGACCTACACCACTTTTGCTCTGAACGGCTCAAAGGTGGTTGACTTCGACATTTTCCACAAAGCCTTCAATTTATTTCAAATCCCTGATAAGCTGTCAATATGTTCTATATCCTAACCTGATCGTCCATGGTTTACCTCTAATGATAAATACAGTTTAATTTCAAGCCCAATAATTAATAACAGGTCCCTAATAGAAACAACAACATCAACCACCACCAAGTTTCTTGACTTACAAATCGATAATGTGTTAAATTGGAAAAATTATATTAAAGAAATTACTCCCAAACTAAATTCACCATATTTTGCTATTAGATCTATGCAAGATATAGTAAATATCAATACCTTAAAAACAATGTACTTTGCATACTTCCACTCGGTAATGATTTTTGGAATAATATTCTGGGGAAATTCCACAGATAGTAACAGTATATTCCTACTACAAAAAAGAGTAATTAGAATAATAGTAGGTGCCAAATCTAGGGAATCGTGTAGAATCGTTTAAAAAAAAACTACAAATAATGCCCATGGCTTGTCAGTATATCTTTTCATTAATAATCTTCCTCTATGTAATCGTGAAAACTTTGTAACTAATTCAACAGTTCATAGCATAAATACGCGTCAAAAAAATGACTTTCATACTCTATCGGCAAGTCTATCGTGCTATCAAAAAGGAGTGCGTTATATGGCAGTAAAAATTTTTAATAGTCTTCCTATGGATATAAAGAATGAAACTCAAAACATAAGATTATTTAGGGCCAAATTAAAGAAGTACGTAATTTCTCACGCCTTCTATTCTGTAGGTGAATTCATGACATTCAATAACACTTCATGAAATTGATACTAAAACTATGTGTTGTACTAGTAGACTATATTGTAAATCTCTTCTGTATATATTTCAACTAGACTGTGACTATAATTAAGACTGTGTAGTACTGTACTATTAAGATTATTTTTGAGATGTTCCATTTTCTAGCTGTGAATCGATGTATGAATACCATGGAATGTAAATAAGTACAATACAATACAATGCAATACACTCTATGTCGAGAAAGTAGACCTAAGTTAAAGAATAGTGACGCCCTACCCAAGTGTAAGGCTGCAGAGTCATGTACTGTTCTGTTGTGATTGCAGTGTGGAGCTGTTCAATCGAACATGTGACGAGGCACGAGACTGGATGCTGGAGAAGATGACGCAGCTGGACACAGCAGAGTTGGGGCCAGATCTTAAGACCGTACAGGCCCTGCAGAGGCGCCACCAGCAGTTGGAGAGGGAGCTGGCACCTGTGGAGGAGAAGGTGAACCGTGTCAACCTGCTGGCCAACTCTGTCAAGTCATCCTACCCCAACGAGAGGGCCAACGTGAATACGCGTCAGAAGGAGGTGCAGGACTTGTGGGAGAAGGTGAAGACCAAGGCCATTGAGCGGCGCTCGCGTCTGGAGGACGCCGTGGGCCACCAGATCTTCATGAACAGCTCCAAGAACTTGGTAAGGACATGTTGAGCTTTGGGTAGGAGCATGATGTTGGATTGAGCCTTTAACAAACTGAATGACTGGCTGATTCATTGTTTGTTTGAATTATAGATAGATTGCTGGGTGGATTGATTGATTGATTAATTAATTCGCTGATTGATTCACTGATGACTGACTGCTGTAGTTAATGGAAGAATGAATGCCCGACTGATTTCTCAGTATATTGATTGATTGATCTAATAATTAAAGAGTGAATGACCAGTTGTTTCTTTAATAATTATTTATGTTTGTAATTGATTAACTAGTGAACTTACTCGTGTTAATCAATTACTTATATTCAAGTGTTAAAAGTAGTGTACGCAAGATTCAAAATGGGGTATTTATGTTTGTTTATTTATTGACTGATTTCATTGAATCACTGATTGACTGATTCTGATTTATTAATGTACTCCATTCACACATTCACTGACTTAGTGAATGGATGCATGAACAGATGTCTGAGTGACTAAGTGACTGATAAATTGATTAACTGATTGAGTTGGTGAATGGTTAAATGCATAAATGACTAGTTGTCTGTATTATTATTTATTTATTTTTATTTATTTATTTATTTATTTACTGACTCTATCGCTGAGTGAATGATTCATTCATTCGATAGCTGTTTGAACAATTGAATGACTGTGATTAATTAATTCTGGTTGATGATATGATTGAATCCATTCGTTCATTCATTCATTCATTGACAGACTGACTGATTGATTATTGATTGATTGGTTGGTTGACTGACTAATTGGACTGTTGATTGCTCTGTGGATTGATGGTTGAATTGATGGATTGATGGATGGATGGATGGATGGATGGGTGGATGGATGGATTGAGGACTTAGTTGAATGATAAGGTGATTTGAGTGAGTCATTTATTTAATAATATATTGAGTGGTTGACTGATTTATTGATCCATTCATTCACTGATTAACTGATAGATTGGTTACTTGACTGAGTGAGATAATGGCTGACTTATTAACCGATTGATTGAATCAGTGACTGACTGATCCATAGTTCGACTGAATCATTCCATGACTGGTCGCTGGAATTAGTGATTCACTTACTGATTGGTTGATTCATTGATTGATGAACTGACTGAATGATTAATTGGCTAATTGGTTGTTTGGTTAATAGATTGACTGATCTGACCTTGTCACATACTGTATGATTTAAGATTGGGAGGGTGTCCAACATGGTGGTTCGAGATTTTTATTGGTTTTGAACACCTTTAGATGTGGTGAACACTTGGTATTGAGAAGAATTTCATTTATAAAATGAGTGCATCAAACTTTAGCTATTTAAAGGGTTTTTATAGTCGTAAAGATATAGTAGCTTTCGGTGGTAACTAATTGGATTTTACAAGATATAAAAAATTATAATATTCACACATTTTTTGGAATCCGGGAGTAAACACTGTTAGTTAGGATTTTATTCCATCAAGAAAGAGGTAGGTAGGTAGGTAGGTGGGTGGGTGGGTGGGTGGGTGGGTGGGTAGGTAGTTAGGTAGGTTTATTGATATTAGTTCACAAAACTTAATAATATAACAAAAAGATCTATATACAAAAGTAGTTATACATAATAAATATACAATTTCCTAAACTAATTAATTTATCGCAAATCTCAATAATTTATTGGTTCAAACTTGCACTTACGTCTGGTTTTAGTGCATGTTTAAACCAATCGTGATAACCATTAAGACTTTAAACCTTATTTATCTGCTCCTTTTCAAAATGTAATTGTAATTTTTAGGTCTTATTTTACATAATAACTTATTATTTCAAATAGGTGAGCAGATGTCGACATACTGTAAGTCATGAGCCTGAAATAGCTGAATCGGTACATTCCATATGTAGGTTAATCTTTATTTCTTGCAATATTTTCTTGTCAGCAGAATCGTTTGCGTAACTGCTATGAAGACTACCGCATACCTGTTTAAACACAAACTTGACAAGTTGCTTACATGATCAACCTCAATTTAGTTTCATCATTGTATCGCATGCACTCATTTTCGATTCATTGCTATTATGATGATCAAGAAAGAGTTACTGCAGGTGATTGTGTGTGATCTGTGCAGCTGGGCTGGGTGGCCTCTGTGAAGGAAGCCCTGAACGCGGACGAGAGCGCTCGTGACGTGGCCACTGCAGAGAGTCTGCTGAAGAAGCACCAGGAGCTGGGCGACGACATCCGCGCCCACGAGGACGAGTTCCGCGAGGTGATGGGACTGGGCGCACAGCTGCTGCAGCGCAACCCGGGCCTGACCGATGTCGCAGAGCGCCTGGAGCGGCTGGGTGCCGAGCACCAGGCCGTGCGGCGCGGCTGGGCGGAGAAGGGCGACTGGCTGCGGCAGTGTCTGGACCTGCAGCTGCTGAACCGCGAGGCTGACCAGATCGAGGCCTCCACGTCCAGCCACGAGGTCTTCCTGGCCAATACCGACCTGGGGGTGAGTGCACTCCATCACGCATTTTGTGACAGTCCAGTTTTACGAAGGATAAAAGAAAATATTTTGTTGCTGGCAGAGGCGTTCTTTAGGGGTAGATTTGATATCAGTAAAAATTTGTTTCAGTGACGTGTTTATGGCTTCTAGTTCTTTCTAATTCTAGCTTCACTATTTCTGATATTTTGAGAGGACAAAAGGATTGTTCAATTTTTTACTTTTTTATCAATGTTAGTTTCATACCTTGAGTATACTGAGTATCATACAGTCAGTGAACACAAATTTGTGCGATTGACAAAGTCAAGTAATACATATAAAATAAACAACAGAGACATAAAAAAACAATAAAATTGCAACAGAAACACTCAACAACATTAACATAAAAAACTCATTAATATCATAAAAGGGCTTGTTGATTAACCAACCAGAGAAAAGTCTGTTAGAAGACTTCCTTTCCAGATTGAAAACATGTGTCGAAAATTTATTTGCAATTTTTATAGACACCGAGAGATGTGACTTTTTGTGTAAATCCTCATTCAGTATTTAGGGGGAACGTTAAATATGGCGAAAAGAAAAGGTAAATTAAAACAATAATTCTTTAAAATAATCTTTGATACTGGTATGTGAAAAATACATTACATAACATTTAATGCGTGTTTTTGGTCTTGTTAGGTGTTGTGACGCCATTTTGAAAGCTCTGGTGTACAGGGTTTTTAAATGAACTTTGATTACCGTTCAATTTCTTGTAACTTTAATTTTTTTGCTTCATTCCATACAAAAGGTTATATATCTTCTGAACTATTAATGCTACATGCAGAATATTTGGTACACACATTATTTAGACTATTAGGAAACTTTTCTTTGTAATAGAAATTTGACATTTTCTTGCATTTGAAAAATATACCTGCATGTTTAGACTACAAAAGTACCTCTAAAATTCATTTTAAAATGTAAGTAGGCCTAGTGTAATTGTTTCGTTAGAATTTTGAAAACTAATATCAAAATTATGCTCCAGACATTTTAAAGATCTTCCTTTTAGGAGTAAAATATCGTATTAATTTTGAATCTGTATTTAAAAATGGCTGAGATAAATTCATTTTAGTGAATTATTGTATCTTAGTTTTTTTTTCTTTTACAAAATTTGGGCCCAAAACATTTTTTTTAACTAATTTCGATTTTAAATTGTTGCACTGTTGATATTTCTACTTACAAAAAATGAAAAATATGCATCAATTAGGAAAAGAAATTTCAAATTTCAGTATCTTCTCCCCTTAAATTCCTTTGAGTTTGGAGAATGTAGGAGATCCAGTAGTTATTATTGGGCAATCTCTTGAGATTTTCCCATATGATGAGACTTCCTAGACATGAAAAATATGTCCTATACTTAATTTTGTATTCATATTTTAGAACATTAAAATATAATAAGTTGGTCCTCTTTGTAGGCCTACATCACGGAAATATGAATAACTTAAAAAGCATATTATAAAATACTTCACTTTTCCATCTTATTAAAAAATATTTTACAGGTATTTGTGTGAGACCCAATCGAAAATAATTAAATACAGAAATATAAAAATATTATGATTTTGATTTCTCATATCTCCCATCTTTAATGGACAATATAGGCCTATTATTTAGAGATCAGTCTATATAAATTTTGTGTCGCTATCGCTGAAGTAATGTATGGCAACTCTTGTGTTCAGTAAGTGTTCTGAAAGTCAAGTTGCCATAATTTTTTCGTGTTTATATTTGCAGGGAACACTGGATGATGTCGAGGCTCTGATAAAGCGACACGAGGACTTTGAGAACACGCTCTATGCACAGGATGAGCGGCTGAAAGCTTTCAGTGAGCTGGCTGACAAGTTGATCGCAGCTGGGCACTATGACAGCAAATAGTGAGTGTTATGTTACTTTCAGTAGAACATGTAATAAAATAATAATATATGTAGTTCTAATATGAACGGGTTCATCAGCTTCTTGTCTATGCGGATGACGTGAATATGTTAGGAGAAAATACACAAACGATTAGGGAAAACACGGAAATTTTACTTGAAGCAAGTAGAGCGATCGGTTTGGAAGTAAATTCCGAAAAGACAAAGTATATGATTATGTCTCGTGACCAGAATATTGTACGAAATGGAAATATAAAAATTGGAGATTTATCCTTCGAAGAGGTGGAAAAATTCAAATATCTTGGAGCAACAGTAACAAATATAAATGACACCCGGGAGGAAATTAAACACAGAATAAATATGGGAAATACGTGTTATTATTCGGTTGAGAAGCTCTTATCATCCAGTCTGCTGTCCAAAAATCTGAAAGGTAGAATTTATAAAACAGTTATATTACTGGTTCTTCTGTATGGTTGTGAAACTTGGACTCTCACTCTGAGAGAGGAACATAGGTTCAGGGTGTTTGAGAATAAGGTGCTAAGGAAAATATTTGGGGCTAAGCGGGATGAAGTTACAGGAGAATGGAGAAAGTTACACAACACAGAACTGCACGCATTGTATTCTTCACCTGACATAATTAGGAACATTAAATCCAGACGTTTGAGATGGGCAGGGCATGTAGCACGTATGGGCGAATCCAGAAATGCATATAGAGTGTTAGTTGGGAGACCGGAGGGAAAAAGACCTTTAGGGAGGCCGAGACGTAGATGGGAGGATAATATTAAAATGGATTTGAGGGAGGTGGGGTATGATGATAGAGACTGGATTAATCTTGCTCAGGATAGGGACCGCTGGCGGGCTTATGTGAGGGCGGCAATGAACCTTCAGGTTCCTTAAAAGCCATTTGTAAGTAAGTAAGTTCTAATATGAATGGGTTATTTATGAAAGAGCCCAAGTCATTATTTTGTGAAAATGAGTTTGTAATGTAATAACTGCTCTTTGGGTATAGATACATCGATTTAGATATGAAGAGGACCAAGTTTCACTCTCTAAATGCTTTGTAGAATTCGTGATACAATTTTTATTTCAGCCTTACTTTCAAAATTTCTGCTTATAAGCAGTTTTTCTGTAATTGCTAACAATTTAGTATTCAAGACTTAGGCCCTTTCATAAATAACCCATTCATATGTGGATTAAATAAATACCAAAACATTATCATATTATCAGATTCAAGGGCACCATACAAGCTATAATTTCACACAGCACTTTACAAAAGAGGCTAAAAAATAATTTACAATAGATTCCTTCCCAATATGACATAAAGGTAAATGAAACAACAGACTGGCTAAAAGGGCTCTGAAATTATGCAATCATCTACTCATAATAACGGACTTCCATTTTATTCTTAAAAAAAAAATAATAAAATAATCGAATGTAAATTCAGATCTGCCCAGAAACAATAAAATTAGGTTGGACCAAAAGATAAGGCCTGGAAATTTTATTGACCAACCCCTAGATAATGCTCCAAGGGCCACGTAAATCTGCTGTTGCGATGTTCAGGCAAATAACAAGTCATGATTGTTTGGCAAGTCACCTTCCACAGGATAGGAATTTCCCATACATCTGCCTGTGTATCATGTGATGCAAATGACGATATGAACATGGAACACATCAAAATGTGCACAGCATTGCTATAAGAAGATGACATTGTACAAAAATACTGGAGAGCAAGACAGCAAATGACTTCATTGTCAAGTGTCTAGGATTGGACCAACAACAACATAATATGGTTGTGAAACTTGGGTCACAACAAAGACAGATGAGAAAAATATTGATGCAGTATATTAGAAAGAAAAATATTGAGAACTATATTTGGAGCAGTTAATATAAGTGGAGAGAGGCGAATTAGATGCAGTAAGAAGTTCTATGGACTATGTAAAGTGGGGGACATAGTAACTTACATAAAAGTACGATTGAGATAGGTCGGACATCATCTACCAATCAAAAGGATCTAACTATAACAGTAAAGTGCAGAAGGAAAAAAAGACGACGTATGCTCAGATTGTAGAACAATAATGATATCTCACATTCATCAACTGTTGTCGTGCTCAAAGATTTGTGGCCCTTAAATCAAAATTATCATTTTGTAACAAAGAAAAAAAATGTAAGTATGATTTTACTGCATGAAACATGTGCTGTAGTGAAATTTCACATAATAATAATAATAATAATAATAATAATAATAATAATAATATAAATAATAAATAATAATATTTATTTATTCCGGTGAAGTTAAGGCCATCAGGCCTTCTCTTTCACTTAGCCAGAAACAAAAGAAGCTGATACAATTTGCAGCAATACAAGTTAATTAGAGCAGCTGGCTACGGACTGGAAGGTCCGGGGTTCGATCCCAGGTGGTGACACGATTTTTTCTCGTTGCCAAACTTTCAGAACGGCCCCAAGGTTCACTCAGCCTCCTATAAAATTGAGTACCGGGTCTTTCCCGGTGGTAAAAGGCGGTCAGAGCGTGGTGCCGACCACACCACCTCATTCTAGTGCTGAGGTCATGGAAAGCATGGGGCTCTACCTCCATGCCCCCCAAGTGTCTTCATGGCATGTTACAGGGATACCTTTACCTTTTTTTTTTTTTTTTTTTTTTTACAAGTTAATAATTACAGACCAATATTTAAAGAACACTCAAAGATTGATGTAGTTATACAAGCACAAAAAAGAGCAATTAGAATAATAGTAGGTGCCAAGTCTAGGGAATCTTGTAGGACTATTTTAAAAAAACTGCAAATAACGCCCAAGGCTTGTCAGTACATCTTTTCATTAATAATCTTCCTCGTATGTAATTGTGAAAACTTTGTAACTAATTCAACAGTTCATAGCATAAATACATGTCAAAAAAATGACTTTCATACTCCATCGGCAAGTCTATCTTGCTATCAAAAAAGAAGTGCGTTATATGGCAGTAAAAATTTTTAATAGCCTCCCTATCGATATAAAAAATGAAGCTCAAAACATAAGATTATTTAGGGCCAAATTAAAGAAGTACCTAATTTCTCACGCCTTCTATTCTGTAGGTGAATTCATGACATTCAATAACACTTCATGATACTAAAACTATGTGTTGTACTAGTAGACTATATTGTAAATCTCGTCTGTATATATTTCATCTAGACTGTGACTATAAATTAAGACTTTATAATAGCATTAAGTTTTTTGACTTGTTCCATATTCTAGCTGTAAGCAATGTATGAATACCATGGAATGTTAATAAATACAATACAATACAATACAATACAATACACAAATTGAATAAAATAATGAAAACATACTAAATAATAATTACAAAATAATATATGGCTTGGAAGTTACACTCACTGAATATGCAAGTGGTAAGTGAACCAATATTACAATGTATGTATGTGGAAGAATGAGAAGTAGTACATTACATAGAAACAGTTATTTATGAATAGTTTACTGATAACTTTCTTTGTTCTTGTGCCACACAGCATCGACGAGCGCCGGAACCAGGTGGTGGCACGCAGGGCCGCCGTGAAGGAGGCTGCAGCAGCTCGCCGGGCGGCACTGGACGCGTCATGCAAGTTCCAGGACTTCTCGGCAGACGTGGATGACCTGCGTGGCTGGATGGCTGACAAGCTGAAGACAGCAAGTGACGAGTCGTACAGGGACCTGACGAACCTGGAGCGCAAGCTGCAGAAACATGAAGCCTTCGAGCGCGAGCTGCATGCCAACGAGGGCCAGCTGCGTGCAGTCAACAAGGTAAGGACATAAGCCTCGTTTTTAACGATCATTACTTTCTTCTTCTTCTTTAAAGTAGTGATCTTTTATTGGCCTATAGGACTGTCTCACAATCTCCTCCAGTTTTTTCTGCATATACCTTCTTTCTCTTGCAACAGACTCATTACTACATAATTTTATTTCATCAGATTGTTATATCTTTTAGTGTACTTTGCTTGATTTCATTGTTTTAGGCCATATATTGGAGATGAAAATAATTTCAGATGTTAATAGACCACACCAAAAATTGATCATTTCTAGATATGTAATGTGTTGAGTGTTCCCAGACGTTGAAAATACTACCAAAATTGATTGGTATGTGTAATATTAGATGATGTCACTGTGATACAAACAAAAATTCCGCAAAATTTGCATCGTCAGAGCCATCCATGAGTGAATGTTGGCCTTTGTGTGTTGTTTAAAGTCTGACTCTGATGGAGCACTTAGCAATCTTGGGATTAATGTTAGAAAAACAAGAAAAAATTGCCTATATTTTGCACAGATTTAAAAATATATACATGAGAAAAAAAACAGTATTGGTACAACATGTTTGGTATTTTTTTAATCACAAGAATGCTATGTAACTTTTGACTGATGCTGTATTTTAAAATAAATAAAAAGTAAATATTTCCAAGTTTAGTAACTTTTATCATAAGAACACTGAATTTTTTCTGAGCGCTTATACCCCTCATTTCTCGTGAAAAACAACAACTAAATAGACTACAGTGGACTATAGTGGACTTTATGTTGTCAGCAAACAGCTGGATACATTAAGAAGATTGATATTTCGTTAATTTAATCAATTCGAGTTTGATAAGAGATGGCGTTCTGGATGTGTATGATTTTGTTCAAACTCTTAACTTTTAAAAAATGCATGTTTATAAGTAACTGCACTAAACTTTTGGAATGAACCGTCATAATGTGAGTTTAACTCACTCTGTAATCTATAACCGTAATGAAACAAAAATAATAATGAAAAGTTCACTTTCTGTTCAATACCTCATGACTCTCTCAGCAAATATATGTTGACCTGCTTACTTTCAGACAGGACAGGGGTTGCTGTCGGAGGGCAATTACCGCCAGGAGGATGTGGGGCAGATGCTGCAAGACCTGAATACCACCTGGGAAGAGTTGGTGGCTCTGTCCCGTGACAAGGGGCGTCGACTGCGCCAGGCATCTGCACAGCACACGTACAACCGCACGATGGAGGACGCACGCCTCAAGCTAGAGGAAATGGAGTTGAGTCTACAGTCACGTGAAGTGGGGACCGATTTGCGCAACTGCAAGGAACTGCTCAAGAAGCATCAGGTTAGTGTACAACTAGCTGTGGCTAGGAAAACTTACTACCATATTTGAGCTTCATTTGTTTTCTTTGTTATCATGGTCAAGTATGTGAATATAGATGAATATGAGAGTTCATTTGTTTTCTCTATTGTCATGGTCATGCATATGGATATGGATGATTGTGAGGGTTCATTTGTTTTCTCTGTTGTCATGGTCATGCATATGAATATGGATGATTATGAGGGTTCATTTGTTTTCTTTGTTGTCATGGTCATGCATATGAATATGGGTGATTGTGAGGGTTCATTTGTTTTCTCTGTTGTCATGGTCGTGCATATGAATATGGATGATTGTGAGGGTTCATTTGTTTTCTCTGTTGTCATGGTCATGTATATGAATATGGATGATTGTGAGGGTTCATTTGTTTTCTCTGTTGTCATGGTCATGCATATGAATATGGATGATTGTGAGGGTTCATTTGTTTTCTCTGTTGTCAGTCATGGTCATGCATATGAATATGGATGATTGTGATGGTTCATTTGTTTTCTCTGTTGTCAGTCATGGTCATGCATATGAATATGGATGATTGTGAGGGCTCATTTGTTTTCTCTGTTGTCATGGTCATGTATATGAATATGGATGATTGTGAGGGTTCATTTGTTTTCTCTGTTGTCATGGTCATGCATATGAATATGGATGATTGTGAGGGTTCATTTGTTTTCTCTGTTGTCAGTCATGGTCATGCATATGAATATGGATGATTGTGATGGTTCATTTGTTTTCTCTGTTGTCAGTCATGGTCATGCATATGAATATGGATGATTGTGATGGTTCATTTATTTTCTCTGTTATGGTCATGCATATGAATATGGATGATTGTGGGGGTTCATTTGTTTTCTCTGTTGTCATGGTCATGCATATGAACATGGATGATTGTGAGGGTTCATTTGTTTTCTCTGTTGTCATGGTGATGTATGTGAACATAGATGATTGTGGGGATTCATTGTTTTCTTTGTCATCGTGGCTGTAAAGGTGGATATAGGTAAACTATTTGGTGGTTTTGCAGGTGTTGGAAAATGACATGAGTCAGTGGGACCAGAAGATCAGTGACCTGGTGGAGCTGGGCCAGGAGATGGCGCACGAGGGCCACTTCGATGCTGCCAATATCCTGAGTGCCAGCCGCAACTGCCAAGACAAGTGAGTGGTGGATTCTAAGTTTCAAGAAGATAATACTGTGTTAGTCTGAAATTATCCCCTCTCCTCTTTCGTTATCAGGCGTAATTTGTCCCAAGTACTCTCATATGCAAGAATTTATTGCTGAGTTGTGTAACTGTGTCTAGTGATGAAAATTTTTCCTGAAAATATAGTGGAAAATTTTTCATTTCAAGAAGTTTCCTGCGGAAAATTTTCCTACACACATCACTAACGTTTCATTTGCAACATACGCAAATACGACCACATTACACCTTCCGTTGAAATTCTTCAATGGCTAAGATTACAGGACCTAATATACAGGGCCTTTCCGGTTCAAACACATGTAATTCACGTTTTATGAATCTGAGGTGCATGAAAATAGCACCAATGGAAAGAGAATCTCAAAAAGTTTAGTTGTGGCAACATTGTTTTTTTTAGTTGGTAACATTGCCTCATAGTAGCGCATATAAACAAATTTGTTCATTGTTGAGGCGAAATAGCTGCTATGGAGGACAGAAAAGCTTGATTTTCATATGAACCACTCGGGTATTAATGTACAACAGCATTACGGAACAAAGATGGTGCAGATACACCCAGTAGGCCTACAATCCTTAAAGATACACTGATTTTAAGGCAAGATTCTTCACAAGCAGTTGCGATTTCATCCGTACCGACTACAGTTGCTGCAAGCCTGAAAACCAGAGCACAAAGTGGTAGAAAGAAATTTCTACATGAGTATGCAGACTTTAATTGAAAAGATGATGAATTTATTAGTTCCGTGGTGTTTTCTGACGAAGCCACTTTCATCTTATGAATTGCTATTTGTTAAAAGAGCTGAAGTCACATTTTTTTTCAAAATTCATTTTTTATTGAAATGTGTTCTCTTACCATAGACGCATCATTTATGTTAAAAGAACTTTAAAAAACCCAGTAAAAATAGTGAAAATGCTACATAACATTTTATAATTTATGTTAAAGGTGCGGATGTTCTTGACAGTTTTTTGTCCCTCCTATAAAATTTGTATTTTTGAACTTCCGCCCTTTTAAAAAATAATGGTTCCTTTCTGTTACCGTGAACAGACATAACCTCAGAATCTGGGGGTTGGAAAGCGTACTTATGGGGAACTTGACTATAGGCTTGATGTTTGCTGTGTTGCCAAGGGGGGGATACATTGAACATCTTTAAGATAAGGATCTAAACTCTTTGAGTTTCTCTTTCCATTGGTACTATTTTCTTGCACCTCAGATTCATAGAATGTAAATTACATGTGTTCGAAACTGGAAACGTCTTTTGTAAGAGCCTTTTATATCCATTCACTAATTTTCCTTACTTCTTAAGTAATTTCTGAGTAAATGGTTCCTGAATTTAGATCAATAAAAATTATTATTTTCTTGCGGTGAAAGAGTAATGGAACGGAGAAAAACTCTCTCCGGCACCAGGATTTGAACCCAGGTTTTCAGCTCTACATGCTGATGCTTTATCCACTAAGCCACACCGGATACCCACCCCGGCGTCAGACAGAATCGTCTCAGTTTTAAGTTCCAACTCTTGGGTTCCCTCTAGTGGCCGCCCTCTGCACTATGTCATAGATGTCTATGAACGTAGGACTGAAGTCCACACATGTGCTGAGGTGCACTCGTAATGAGTGACTAGTTGGCCGGGATCCGACGGAATAAGCGCCGTCTTAAATCACGAAGTGATTCACGCATATCATATATATTATTTTAATGTACCGGAGTACATATGATATTTCCATGCGGATATTCTGCGTCATCATACGATGAAAGAGTAATGGAACGGAGAAAAACTCTCTCTGGCACCAGGATTTGAACCCGGGTTTTCAGCTCTACGTGCTGATGCTTTACCCACTAAGCCACACCAGATACTGTGACGATTCTGTCCGACGCCGGGGTGGGTATCCGGTGTGGCTTAGTGGATAAAGCATCAGCACGTAGAGCTGAAAACCCGGGTTCAAATCCCGGTGCCGGAGAGAGTTTTTCCTCCGTTCCATTACTCTTTCATCGTATGATGACGGAGAATATCTGCATGGAAATATCATATGTACTCCGGTACATTAAAATAATATATATTATTTTCTTTCCGACAGTCCTGTATTAAAACAATAAAAGATAATTTCTGTCGCCAGCTCACAACTCACCAACATTTGTTTATCACACGGTGCAAAGGACATTAGTCTGTTTGATAGAAATATATTCACATTTATATGCGAAATCGCTTTAACTCCGCCAGAATAAATAAATGTTGTTACCTGTGTCCAAATGGTCACTGAAATATGAGCTACCTGCAGGTTTGGTGCTCTGCGAGATCCGGCCCGCAAGAGACGTGAAGCGCTGGAGGAGTCGCTGCGCTTCCACAAGTTCGTATTCGAGTTGGACACAGAGCAACAATGGATCAAGGAGCATCTGCCCCTCGCGGCATCCGACAAGCTGGGGCAGAACTTGCACCAGGCGCAGTCCCTACACAAGAAGCACCGCAAGCTGGAGGCTGAGATCACCGGGCACCAGCCCATGATCGACCGCACCCTCGCATCAGGGCGAGCCCTCATTGAGCAGGCGCATCCGGAGACCAAGCAGGTATGCAGTTCTGGCTGAGGGAGGGATTTTAGTTTGTGTCTTGTCTGGGGGTTTTAAGTATTGTTTAAAGTCATGTGGAATGTTTGAATATTCACATAAACAATTTTGTCCTACGATGCACTTTACCTTTGTTGATATTGCAGATCAAACACAAAAAATGGAAATATTTAATTTGGTGTAGTAAGGGAATTTTTACAGAATAAAATAATAAAATTAGAAAAAACACGTTTCTAAAATTTTGGAAAATAATGTATTTATGTCTTAACTTGAAGCAAGTAATGAGATAGGTTTGGAAGTAAATCCAGAAAAAACAAAGTAGGCTATATGATTATATCTCGTGACCAGAACATAGTACGAAATGGAAATATAAAAATTGGAAATTTATCATTTGAAAAGGTGGAAAAATTCAAATATCTTGGAGCAACACTCGGGAGGAAATTAAACACAGAATAAATATGGGAAATGCCTACTATTATTCAGTTGAAAAGCTTTTGTCATCTAGTCTGCTTTCAAAAAAAAAAAAAAAAAACTAAGTTAGAATTTATAAAATAGTTACATTACCAGTTGTTCTTTATGGTTGTGAAACTTGGACTCTCACTTAGAGAGAGGAACAGAGCTTAGACATGTGAAGTTGAACTTCTTACGTGTTCTGGTTTTAGATCGTCAAATTTTTATGAATTACTGTTTTAATCTAAAAATAATATTGTAAAGTTCAGCTTAAATGATAACAATGTTACTCAAAATCAAGTAGATTAAAAATTTGTCTGCTGTTATGGAAGTTGTAGTGGATATCTTAAATAGTTTTACTAGTGATTGATTTGTTCTCGTGACTATTTGATGCTGTTTTGTTTTGACAAAACTGGATATTACAGAATGATATGCTAATCGTTTCTCTCTGAACCTTGTTTCTTCATTATTTGTCAATATGCACAGACAATCAAGTGATAACGGTAATATAAGCAGATTTTATACTAAATTTGAAAAATATGCATTTCTACATTATCAAAGGTTTCACGAAAACGATCGTGTGGATTTAGATATCTTAAAATATCTGATACTAAATTTTTCTTAAAATCAAGAGTTAGTGCATGTAGTCTACGATCGTAAATTTGTCTTCTTTATTGTACTGAAAGTTGGTCTCAGATCTTTATTAGATTAAATTCCGAATAGATACAGAGATGGAGTTGGTCAATGAAATTAATTTCCGTTTGTGTTGTTAAAGTGAAATTAAGTGACTCAAATTTGCAAGATAAAGATGAAAGCAAAAGAAATGCTTCACTGCATCAAGAAAGGGTTGTTAGGCTACTATTATCATCTCCATTGTTATGGGAAACATGCTTCATTCTCTAGCAGTTAAGAAAACAAACAAGACACGATTATCCAGAATCTGTGATTAAAGATTGCTTATGATTTTGAATGCTTAAGTCGATTCGAGACACTGCTTCTTTCAAAGAAGCACTTTCTGTGACTGCTGTCACAGCTGTTGTGTACACATGTTCGCTGTTTTTTGTCCCCTAGATGGCACTGTCTTGGAGTGGAGGTTGAGGTAAGCTGGGCGCATGTGCTTGTGACACTCTGAATTCCGCATGCCTCACGTGAATGTCGCCATTTTTTTTTTTTTTTTTTGAGATGGAGCCATTGTTTTCCAGTTTTGATTTGTCTTTGGTTTTGCGTTAGAGTAGTGCCATAGGCATTGTTTGTGAATTGGTTTCTGGAACGACTTTTCTTAAAGAGTGTTGAAGCTTATGCGTTTCCTAACACAAGTTAGGTTTTCAAATTCTCTGCTGAAGAAGTTGGTTTAAGAGCATGAATTTAATGTTTCAGTTTTCAGACTAAATCTGTTGTCTCTTATTGTTATTCAATTGAATGCCTGCTAAGAATAAATGGATTCAGATAACAGGATCTACAGCATGTTACATGACCAATCTGTGTCTGTAAATTGTAACTGAATAATGGAGATTTTGAAAATGTAATTAGTTAGTAGTCGAAATAGGTCGATATATATTGGTATACCATCCTGACATTTCCGCCCCCCCCCCAATACCTGCACTTCTTATTTACTGAAAACATATACCAGCATATTTGAGAGTACGTAGTGGTCAGGGTGTGTGACTGTGGAACTAGTGAGCCTGTGATCAGGGGCGGATGCAAGGGGGGGGGGGGATTAAGGCGATATATCTCCTCCCGAAATTTTGAGAAAAATACGAAACAAGAAACAAAAATAATATTAATTTTAATTTGTGAATGTACCTACATAGGAATTAGAGAGTTTTCCACGTAAATTCTCTTTGCTAAAATGTTAAATTCCAAGAAATGCAGGAAGACAAACATAGCGTTCTTACTTCAAGACAGAGAGTCATGAAGAGTATTTTAGGCTTTTAATTTTCCTTCTCTTCTTAGACTATTTCATTAGTCAGCTCAAGGACAGGCTTTTAAATCATAAGGGAATCCTAAAGTCCATACAAACTTTGCTGCCTAAAAACATCAGATGAAGATTTAGAAACTGCTGTTGAGGCTGTAGTAAATCAGTGGCCCAATGATGTTGATGCATCACCAGAGTCTTTCTTCAATGAATTGAAGATGTGGAGAAGAAATTTCCTTGATCAGAAAAATCTTCACCTAATACCTACTGATTTTATATCATCTTTGAACAGGTGCAATGAAATTACTTTTCCCTGCACTTGCAAGGCGCTGAAACTTCTCTGCACGTTGCCTGTAACTACAGCAACACCAGAACGGTCGTTCTCAACATTGCGGTACTTGAAGACTTACTTGAGGAGCACAATGGGAGCAGACAGATTAAATGGACTGGCCTTGATGTATATACATAAAAATGTAGAAGTAAAAGCTCATGAAGTACTGGATGAAATGTCTAAGAAGCCTCGTCGCCTTCTTCTGTAAATGTCATTCTGCCATTGTTTTTGTATTGCAGTCATTGTAAATGTTAAAATAAAAAAATTATAGTTTATTCAACAACGCTCGCAATTGCCGAGGTTATATCAGCGTCACGGTGTGCCGGAATTTTTTCCCTCAGGACTTCTTTTACATGCCAGTAAATCGACTGATATGAGGCCTGTCGCATTTAAACACACTTAAATGCCATCGAGCTGGGTTGGGGTAGAACCCGCAACTTCGAGCACAGAAGGCTATGCCGACTACGCTACTCAGGCCAACTTGTAAATGTTTGTGACTCGGAAACAAATTGTGAGTATATAAACTTATTTCTCATTACTCCATTTTTACTATCTCATCAAATCCCTCCCCGAAAAAAAATCCTGCGTCCGCCCCTGCCTGTGATCGAATCCTGGTTGAGATAAGTTTCCTGGTTGAGGTCTTTTTCTGGGTTTTCCCCTCAACTCATAAAGGGGAGGTTGAAGTTTGAAATGACCAAAACTGATAGGTTGCCATTTAATTTTTTTCATCTTGGAAACTACTCTACCAACAATGTCTAAATTTTCCGAAAATGAGTATATTTGTGTCCTGCATATACCACATGCATTTTATTCTGATTGGTTGAATTGTGTAGCTATATTGATGAGTTCTTTGAAATACTTTTTTTTTTTTCGATAAGTCAAAACACTGGTTTTAATGTACTGTACCTTTTCTCAAAAACTCTCACAGACAAAACATTTTTTCATACATGTTAAGAATCATAATTCTAAAGAACAGAGAATCTCATATCTTCAATACCATTATAAAAGAATATTTGTAATGTTCAGCATTTCCAATAGAAAAAAAAACGTTTTCAGAACATCTAACGTGGATTATAAATGAGTCTTAAGGTGTATCAATATTATTGTTCGTTATTTAGTGTAATACGATATGATAAGTATCTGTGCAAAATTTGAGTGAAATTGGATATTTATAGTCTGAGAAAAGGAACTTTGAAGATAGCAAAATGTCGCTTTGAGAAAAACAGTGATAAAGATAAATTTTATTATTTCTAGTATTGGTGCTATGTAGTCTAATATGCTTTAAAATATGTCTTTTAAAGGACGTAAATGTTAACTTTAATAAACTATAGGCTAAGTATTGTGATTTAGAAAAAAACGCCATATTTAATTGAATTAAAAGGGAAAAATGTTATTTTTGATTCTTTTAGTTTTAAACCTTCCAGACATGTTCAAGCATTTTTAACAAGAGCCAGAACAGGTCACATTGTCACTCAATTGTACCTACACCGATTTCACATTTCTGATAATCCTACTTGTCTGTGGTGTAATAATCATGATGAAGATCTGGAACACATTCTTCTATACTGTCCATCCATAAACCACAAAAGAAGTAAATTAAACTCATCAGTACCAGTTGCAGAAGGCACAGCCCTGCAGTATATATTGACTACACCTCAACTCTGGCTACTAGCAACAGGCATCTATAATGAACACCGATCAAAATACCCCTCATTTCTCGTGAAAAACAACAACTGAATAGACTACAGTGGACTATAGTGGACTTTATGTTGTCGGAAAACAGCTGGATACATTAAGAAGATTGATTACTTCCCTTAATGCTGGGTAACTTCCAGAGCCGAACCTAGGGTTCATTTCGCCTCATTGTCGCCTTCATCTTCTTCCTACCTTAGGGCTAACAGAATCCGGCCTAATGGGTGCCACAACCTCTGAACAGGATTCTTCATCATAATCGACAAAAATTAGGAGAGAAGCAAATGGCTAGACATCAATATCAGCGGCATTAGTTAAATAAAAACTAATTTAGTAAATTTGAAAGTTGTAGTGGAATTGAACATTTCGTAACAATGTCATGTAGCATAGAATTCTTGGAATACCCAAGTTTAAGAAAGACAGCAGCAGGAAAATACTGAATCAACATTCCCAACTTACTAAGCGTTAAGTTTCAATTTCAAGCTTTAACCAATAAAGAAATGCACTGAGCATGACTGTCTGAGGTTATAGGACAGGTACACGTAGCTACATTGAATTATTTCTAATTGCATATCTGTGCGTGTAATATTGTTAAATTGCACACTTAAGAGGAGAAAGGAAAGATTCAGATGTGATGTGCTTGTGGAAGTTTGTTCTCGACTCGTGCATGTCAGTACATGTTATTAACTTTCGTGGCATGTTCGGACATCTCTGGCCAAGACTCAGAGCTTTGTGAGGTTTGTATGGAAACACTCGGAGTATAGTTTGTAGTTGATATTGTGTGATTCCATTCATAGTTACCATCATATTGGTTTAGGTTTTCAAGGCGTGTTTTTTGTTGTGACTAATTTCACAGCAGTGCATAATGTTAGACGTGACTTTATAAAAGAAGCAAAAATCGTCTCACTTCAAACGATTTTATTTTTTCAACTTACATGATGAGCTGAGCCTATAGATTGTTTCCGTGCTTTTTATTTTATGTGCAGATCTTATGTTGTGTGTGTATTCTTCAGACTAGAATTGATGTGGTGTTTAGAATTTGTTCTAGTTTGCATTTAGGCAGAACATTCACAAGGATTAGTTAAGTTTATTCCATTGTTTTCCTTGCACATGTGCACTGCTGTTCATATTGAAATGTGATGTTTTTAATTTAACTTTTGGAGGAAGTTAAATGCAAGTCATGGAAAAAACAGCACTTTTATAAAATAGCCATAATTCCTACAGGAATTTCGCTTGATCCATTTTACATAATATTAATTAAACTTAATATAATGTCTTTCGTAATCACCATATGAAACCATGCCACTATTCTGTTCATTATCTTAGGACAGTCTGGGGGGGAAAAAAAACCCTAAACTAAATATAATAGGTAGAGCTATTTTGTAACAAAATAATTTACAGGGTGCACTCTTACTGGTGATGTTTGCTACCACTGATATGTTATTTATCACAGCT
Organism: Periplaneta americana; assembly: GCF_040183065.1. Taxonomy (NCBI): domain Eukaryota; kingdom Metazoa; phylum Arthropoda; class Insecta; order Blattodea; family Blattidae; genus Periplaneta; species Periplaneta americana. The sequence continues at coordinate 203,098,819 of NC_091120.1, forward strand.
TCAAGACTAATTGTAAAGTTACTGAGCACCCTTCTAGGTAAAGCAATTTCAGAATGTGGTCCATCTGAGCTGAAAAAAAAAAAATTGTACAGCCTATCTTCTTAAACTTTTAGCTTTTAATAGAAGTATATATATTTTTACTTCCGCCCAAATTTCTTATATTCATACATATGGTTTCAGTTAACTTGAACTGTTACTTATCGAATAGTATTAATGATTTAGATTAAATTATGTATGTCTAATTCGTTTCTGGTGCCCTGAATACCAGTCAGTTTTGAAGGAATGTAGTACAGAAGATCTATTTCGTGGGTACTCTAATTAGATTGTGTGGTGAAAGACTCGGACCAGACTTGGACTCAGCTCAGATCAAACTCGAAAATTTTATTCCTTCAAACCAGACTCAGAGTTAATCTCGATTCAGAGAGACTCAGAGTTGGATTCGATTGAGAAGAGATTCGGAGTTGAATTCGATTCAGATCAGACTTGGAGTTGAACTGAACTCGGATCAGATTCGGAGTTGAATTTGACTCAGATCAGACTCGGAGTTGGACTGAACTCGGATCAGATTCAGAGTTGAACTAACTCCAATCAGAATCGGAGTTGGACTCAACTTGGATCAGACTCGGAGTTGACTTTGACTCGGATCAGATTCGGAGTTGAACTAGACTCCAATCAGACTCGGAGTTGGACTCAACTTGGATCAGATTCGGAGTTGGACTAGATTCGCATCAGACTCGGAGTTGGACTGGGCTTAGATCAGGGCTGGGCAGCAAGAGCAGATTCTACTCTCTCACGGGGAGCCATATGATTTCTCTTCATCCCCTTTCTTCCCCACCGAACACCGCACAGCGTTGATTCAATGACGGATGAATATTAAGCGTCCCCGTTTAGAGGCTGGTTCTGCTCCCAATGCCCAGCCCTGGCTTAGATCATACTCGGAGTTGGACTCGACTGAAACAAGACTGGGAGTTGTCTCGACTCAGACGAGACTCGGACTTGGATTTGAGTCAGATCAGACTCGGATTTGGATCAGACTCTGACTCACTTCAGACCAGACTTGGAATTCGAATCAACTCACACCAGACTCGGACTTGGGATTCGACTCAGATCAAACTTTGATTTGAACCGGGCTCTGACTCGACTCAGACGAGTCTCGGAATTGGAATCAACTTAGACCAGACTCCGACTTGGACTCGACTTAGACCAGACTTGAAGTCGACACGGACTGTACTCTGACTGTATTGAGACTAGAACTATACTGAAACTCTTGAGTATATTCAAACTCGGACTGCAATTGAGGACTGTTTTTACAAAACTTGCTAACTGAAGAAACTAAATTTTACAGGAGAGACAAAACACTGTAGTAAGCAAGTTTTGCTTTATCTCTCACTTATAGCAGAAAGCAAGTTTTGAAAATACGATCACACTTTGACACACTGCAATGAAGAGAAATAATCCAATTTTACTAAGATGCTTTGAACATCATGTAGAGGCCTACCTTATGTTAACGAATCCATCAAAATCTTAATTTTTCAAATTTTGCAGTTAGCAAGTTTTGCAAAAAGGTCCTCAATTAGACTTGCGCATATTCAAACTCGGACTTTATTGGGGCTCAGATCATATTTATTTGCACATTCTATAATTAAATTTACATCACATTTTGAAGTCTATCATTACTTAGTTCATGTTTTATTATTGTATTAGATGTAGACTGTAAGAGATACTGCCTGAGGGCTGAAGGTCGGGGTTGTACCTAATGGATGTTGACTTGCTGCAGATCGAGAGCCTGTGTGCAGGACTGCAGGACGCGTGGCAGGACCTGCAGGACCACGCGCAGGAGCGCAGCCGCAAGCTGGACCTATCCCTCAAGGCGCAACAGTTCTTCTTCGAGGCAGGAGAGGTGGAAAGCTGGCTCAGCGAGAAGAACGACGTGCTCAGCTCCACGGACTATGGCCGGGACCGTGATGCGGCCACCAAGCTGCTCACCAAGCACAAGGTAACCTTCTTTGTTTTGCATTACAACTAAGTATGACGAAATGCCATCTTTCTGCTTCCAGTCATCTAATGAGACGGTCGTGAGCATTCATTATAACTAGATCCCTGTCTATAACTAGCCATCATGACTTTAATATCATCATAGTCTACAACAAAACAGGTCATTTCAGTCAATGGAGGAAGTTGTGCAGCGGTTTATTGTACAATCGATGAACCCAAGCTAGTTGCTGGCAATCAGCATGGTATTTATTAATTAAAAGCATTGTAGGCCTAAAAGAAATTTGAAATATATCTCTCTGTAATACAATCTACAGAGGGACGTATTTATATTGCAAAAGTCAGCCAAAGATTTTGGACTCAGATATCAATGCAAGAATGGAAAACAATAAACATTTTGGGATACTCAATAAGAAGACAAATTAAGAACGAATTAGTTTAATCGTCAGTACAACTTATTCTGATCTTGGTTTTCCATGACACCAAGACAAATATCGGGATGAGACACAAAAGAAATGGGCTAGAGACCTAATTTTTTCTTTCAAAATTCTTCCGTTATATTTATCAGTAAATTTTCCAAATTTCTTTGTTCACGTTTCCTTTGGGCTTTACTTCTTACAAGCAAACGTTCTGATGGGGGCAGATAAAAAAGTTTAAATTTTTTCTAAAACCATGTTAATAATGTCAAAAGAAGTGCTTATACAAATTTTGGTCACTCGACCGCAATTACGAGGGCGTCCAGAAAGTGATTTTCCCCAGAGCCATTTATAGAAAAAAGCACAATTGCATAGAAATATTTATTGAAACAGATACAGCAATTGATGTGCTATTTATCAACATATCCCCCACTGGAATTGAGACATTTGTCATACCATGGGATCAATTTTTGTGTCGTAGAAGTCAGCGGCTTCAGATCAGAACCAGCGTTTGACTGCGTCTGCACCTCTCTGTTGATCCCATGATATGAGAAATGTCTCAATTCTGATGGAAAATATGTTGAAAAATAGCTTAACAATTGCTGTGTCCATTCCAATAAATTTGTCCAATGAAATTGTGTTTTTCTTTTTCTGTTAACGGCCCCTGGCGAACTTATTTTTTTACAACCCTCGTAATTGCGGTTGAGTGGCCAAAATTTGTATAAGCACTTCTTTTGACATTATTAACATGGTGGAAGAAAAAAAAATAACTTTTTTATCTGCCCCCATCAGAACGTTTGCTTGTTAGAGCACAATTGTTGACAGGACATGGAAAGTTTGGCGAATATCTTCAGAGATTTTACATTCAATTTTTATGAGCAATTTTAGGTTGCGAATATATTTATAGACATTTATGCATCTTAATTCTGGTCGTGAAGTTCAGTTCTTTGATTTCTGATCATGAACAATTAAGGCTGTCCACATATTATATACATATATTGAACTTAAGGGGAATTGGACGTTATCACATGCAAAGTAATGATAAAAATAGCCTATCTTCAAGCAGTCATAAATGTAATATTTATCACAGCTATTTCATTTTTTTAGTGATATATGTATACATATTAAGCTTTAAAATGAAAAAAGAATGGTTAATCTAGTGTAAATCCTACCCTTAAATTAATTGTTAAATTGAAACATATTTTTTATATAACTTCACTACATACCTGTGATTAGGAACACTCTATTCACTTATCATAGCACACATTGAATTAAAATTTTGGCCACTTACTGCTAATAGATACTAAAACATACCCTACTAAAATTTTTAAAATATCTGTAATACTATGGGCATAGGGCTTATACTAATCTTCAATTTTTTTTTAATTTATTCACGGTGATGATTTCTATAAGTTCTATGCCCATACTATTATAGATATATGAATCATTTTAGTAGGATATGTTTTAGTATCTATTAGCAGTAAGTGGTCAAATTTTCAATTCAATATGTGCTATAATAAGTGAATAGAGTGTACCTAATCACAGGTATGTAGTGAATTTATAAAAAAAATTGTGCTTAATTAAAAAAATTAATTTAAGGATAAAGATTTACTCTAGAGTATCCATTCTTTTTTCATTTTAAAGCTTAATATGCATAGACACATAGCTAACAAAAATGAAAGACCTCTGATAAATAGTATTATATTTATGACTGCTTGAAGATAGGCTATTTTTACCATTGTTTTGCATGCGATAATGACCAACTCCCCTTAATTCCTTGTCCTGGAACTTTCGTCCTGTGATTCCTGAACTCTTTATGAACAAATAGTGAGTCGACCGCTGTGGAGTAATGGTTAGCATGTCTACTGTGAAACGAGCGGGCCAAAGTTCAAATCCTGGTTGGGACAAGTTATCTGGTTGAGATTTTTTCCGGGATTTTTCCTCAACCCATTAAGAGAAAATGCTGGATAACTTTCGGCGCTGGGCCCTGGATTATCATCTTCATTTCACTTAGTCACTAGATAACCATAGTATTTGATAAAGCGTCGTAAAATAAACCAATAAAAAGTAGACTTACTGGTGGCTTGTTCTGCAGGACAGATAAGCAGATTGGAGTTCCTGGGGTTTGAAATAACGCATGTTAATTTCCAGGCCCTGGAGCTGGAGTTGGACACGTACAGTGGGATCGTGAACGAGATGGGCCACAGTGCAGGGGCCATGGTGGCCGCAAAGCACCCCGACGCGCGTGCCGTGGCAGCCAAGCAGCAGCTGATCCAGCAGCAGATGCGCACGCTGCAGCGCCTGGCCACGGCCCGTCAGCAGCGCCTCATGGAGTCCATGTACCGCCACGAGTACTTCCTGGAGTCCGCCGAGCTGGAGCAATGGATCCGCGAACAGGTGCAGACCGCTGCTTCCGAGGACTACGGCCAGGACTACGAGCACCTCCTGGTAAGTTGAGAGCTCTGGTTTGTTCCCCAGCCCTTGTTGTCCGCTATGCTGGTTTGTATTCAGAACAACTGACTCAAAAATAGTGATTGAGTACATATGGGCTATTCCATATGAAATCGATCAGTAAAAAACCTCGCATTTTATTAATACTCTAATTTTTTCCCTACTTATACAAGGTGCTGAGGAGAGTGCATTTTCAAAAATATACTAACGAAAGTCAGACAGTTTTCGTACTATTCAGCGACAAATTTAGCATATTTTATGTTGTTGTTGTTGTTTTCTAATGCCAGACATTTGACAATAAAGTCATTTGATCTCTTGCACTCCAATATTTTTCAAAGAGATTGTCATGGCCAGCCACTGAAGCACAGATTTTGAAGTGTTCCGAATCCATTTCTTGATTTGAATTGCACAGTGGGCATTTAGGGGACTGATATATTCCAATTCTATGCAGGGGTTTGAAAATATATATGTGAGAAAAAAAAAACAGTACTGCTACAACATTTTTGGCATTTTTTTAATCACAAGAATGCTACGAAACTTTTGACTGATGCTGTATCTTCAAATAAATAAAAAGGTAAATATTTCCAAGTTTAGTAACTTTTATCACAAGAACACTATGAATTTGTTCTGAGCGCTTATATTTCAATTTGAGTCTGATAAGAGATGGCTTCCTTGATGTGTATGATTTTGTTATTGTTGTTGTAGTTTTCTAATGCCAGGCATTTGACAATAAAGTCATTTGACGTCTTGCACTCCAATATCTTTCAAAGATATAAAAATGGCAAGTTGTAGCCGATTTAAGTGAACACCATATTTTAACGTTTTGGTGGCTACTTCATTCACACACAACCCCCAGAATGTCTGGAGGACCACACCTGCTGTTGGTCGACGGGTCCATTGGACCTAGCTGGGAGATCTTGTTGATCACCAGCTTTCCCTCCTTAAGCCACTGGAGGACGATTTTAGTGCCATAGCAAGTCAGCACTAGGAACAGAAAAGTAGAAAGAGGAGGAAGGAAAGGGAAATGAACCCCTAGGCCTCGAATGCTCTAATGCCATCGGGGTCGAAGAAAGTAAGAGTTCAGTCAGAGGACTGGATAGGAAAGGGTAAAGAGGGAATTAGTTATTGGATAGAGGAAAATTATACCAAATTCAGTCATTAACTCATCAAGCTGACCAGTGCTAATTGATGAGTAGCCCCTCCCTTTAGTTCAGCTCGTAAAATTATGCTTACTAACAGCTGCACCACTGGAAGGTAGGGATGGGACATTGGGTATTTGTCCAGGTTGGTTCCTTAAAGCTAGCGTATTTTATAAAAACAAGCCTCTTTCAGCGCTCAGAACTCTGGAACCATTTACTGCAGAACATTGAACGAGAACTCATTTTGAAGCTGACATTTGGTAGGTTGTGATAAGAAGTAATCCTTATTTTTATTGTATACAGAGAGACAGATAATCTGATTTTACTTACTTTTAATCTTTTTGCCCATTTGTAAAAATGTAAAAAATATTGAGAAAAAACCTTGCATTATTAAGAGGGATTCGGCATTGTTTGCTTAGTGGCTCGGCAATAAGTTTCGGGGGTATTAAATAAATTATATTCACACGCCTAGACTTGAACGGCGCAGTACCACACGCACTGGCCGAGAGCTGAAGATAAGCGAGCGTTGGGCGTCATTTTACTCCTGTGTTTATGAAAACCTGTGATAAAGCTAGCCCAGCTTTGCGCTACTAGACGAAACATCACGTGTTTATGTCTCCTGCCCTTGCTTGCCTCGGCTAGCTCCCGCCTCACAGTCAGCTGGTTAGTTCACGCACGTACTATTTATTTTCTTTATTTGATATTTTCAATACTTTCTTATCAACAGTGCACCAGTAAAAAATATGTGTTTATTTGTACTTTCAATGCGGAATCTAACCATATATTTTAAAAATATTTTTTCGTGGGCAAAGGCGTCTTAATGAAGAAAAATCTAAATTTCTCCATTTCCATAAAAAGTAAGAAAAACTGTTTACATGTCAATATAAACTTTAATTTCTCAGCATCAAAATAAACCATGATTTTGATCATTGGGTGAAAGGGTTTCGGAGCCACAACAGTTTGAAGTTGCTAATTTTATGAAAATACGATAAATTTAAATATTTTAAATTTAAACACTATGAAGTTCTGATGCCTCAAACTTTGCACAAAGCATTGTATCACAGTTGTCAACGGACAGAAAAAGTTTCATTGTACAGTTTTTAAAAATTGCAAGGTCAATTTTCTCTATATTTCGGTCGATTTGAATGGAATGGCCCATGCAATGTACTGCAAAAGAATCACAGGTATCTCTAAATACCTGACAAATAGAACGCTGTAACGTGGGTGGTATATAGATTTATTTTTGTATATTATATGTATTTCACTGATCTACCTGTAAAGTACTTGTTTAATTCATTTCAAATACATTTAATTTTATATTAGTTAAAATCATAAAATTTTCAGTTGCCGTATTAGATTGCTGTGTTATATTTTTGAGAATTAAATAATTTACAGCAATTACCATCTTCTGGTATAGGGGTTCTCAAATTGTGCGTTCCTATGCCCTGGTGCTTTGCCAGTTTTTGTCCAGGGCATCATGGCTGCAAGGAGAAACTAAAATGTATTTTGTACCGTGAAATGCAACATGCAAATTTTCAGTACGTGTATGCATTTACTTTATAAAAATTTTGTATTTTTACATTTAAAAGAATGAAAACTAGTAATGTAAATTATTTTTTTTTTTTTAAATGCCATCAATATTGAATCAGGTCTTTTAAAATGTTGAGTACAGAGAGATTGCACAGGAAATGTAACATGTGAGGTCTGAAAAACTTGGAGAACTCCTGTTCTAGTGTTTACCCAAAAACCAAATTTTTCTGAGAATGTTCCCAAAACTCTGAATTTGAAGCTGATAGATGTTAAGGCCCTTCATATTTAACAGAATAGAATCGAAACAAAACGAAAAATCTTTCACCTCTCTCATCTAATGGAATCGAACCGAACTGAACCAAGGTGTGTTGTAGTGTAAAATGGATTACATAATAGCTTTGGCAGGTTTATGAGAAGAAATGGAAATATGAGAAATACATATTGGTATCTAAACAACACCAGATTCATGATAATTTTTATGTAGAGATACACGAGAATTTTTCGCTTTATTTGACTATCTTCTGAGAGATGAAAAAAAAATTTAATTAAATTCATTTTTGTATGAGTATTACAAAGTTTCAGCAATTATTCTGCTTGGTGGAACAACATTTAAATAAAAACTTCACCAAAGGGGAACAACTTAGAAAACTTCGTTGGTCTGCACATGCGTCAATCTTAAAGAGTAACACAACATATTATTCACCTCCTCCTTCCTAATTGTCAGCCAATAGTAACGCGTACTGTTAGCTGTGATGCATCAGATGACTTATCAATCAGTAGCGACAATGGTTCAGATTAATGGAGGGAAAACTCCAACTCTGCCTCCAGCATAGCAGTAAGTTTTAGTAACCTCCTACAACGGAGTTTTGCCAGTTGTTAACCTACAGATTTCGTGCACATATATTACAGTAGAACTTTTGTGTTTTGTCACAAAAAGATTAATTATTTTTTCTTTGTTCATATTATTATATTGTAATTATTTGTATTACGGAAATTCTACTTGAAGCAAGTAAAGCGATAGGGTTGGAAGTAAATCCCGAAAAGACTAAGTATATGATTATGTCTCGTGACCAGAACATTGTACGAAATGGAAATATAAAAATTGGAGATTTATCCTCCGAAGAGGTGGAAAAATTCAAATATCTTGGAGCAACAGTAACAAATATATATGACACTCAGGAGGAAATTAAAAGCAGAATAAATATGGGAAATGCCTGTTATTATTCGGTTGAGAAACTTTTGTCATCTAGTCTGCTGTCAAAAAATCTGAAAGTTAGAATTTATAAAACAGTTATATTACCGGTTGTTCTGTATGGTTATGAAGCTTGGACTCTCACTTTGAGAGAGGAACAGAGATTAAGGGTGTTTGAGAATAAGGTTCTTAGGAAAATATTTGGGGCTAAGAGGGATGAAGTTACAGGAGAATGGAGAAAGTTACACAATGCAGAGCTGCACGCATTGTATACTTCACCTGACATAATTAGGAACATTAAATCCAGACGTTTGAGATGGGCAGGGCATGTAGCACGTATGGGCGAATCCAGAAATGCATATAGAGTGTTAGTTGGGAGGCCAGCGGGAAAAAGACCTTTGGGGAGGCCGAGACGTAGATGGGAAGATAATATTAAAATGGATTTGTGGGAGGTGGGATATGATGGTAGAGACTGGATTAATCTTGCTCAGGATAGGGATCAATGGCGGGCTTATGTGAGGGCGGCAATGAACCTCCAGGTTCCTTAAAAGCCAATAAGTAAGTAAGTAATTATTTGTATACATACTATTTCAGCAATAACTTTCATTAAATGGTTAATTTGTTTTTTCACGAAGACTCGGTGAGAACATATGATCACACCCGAAACAAGAAGTTCTGTTCTGGCAGTGAAATAAATATTCTAGCTCTTGAATTTTATTCGATTTGGTTCGAGACACCACTTTCTGCTATCTTCCATTTAAATACATTATAAAGAGAAATTCTGTTCGATTCGATTCTGTTAAGTGGGAGTGGGAGGAGTGTTCTGCACTACTAAAAACTACCATTTGTCTTATTAGTTTATTTATTCCGTGAAATTCATTTTGAGACATTTCTTTCCATCTCATATTTTTCCTCCTCCTATACTGTCGTCATTTTTTTCTTCTGCTTATTGTTGTTATATTTTCTCAGGTGCTGCAGAACAAGTTCGATGACTTCAAGCACCGCATTGAGGCCGGGTCTGAACGTTTCGCCCAGTGTGAGGAATTAGCCAAGAAACTGATAGCCAATGAGAGTCCCTACACCGCAGACATCGAGCGCAGACAGGAGCAACTGAGGTATAGAGCCATTCCCTCGTAGCATGTAACAACCCAGACTGAAGGAGATTACTTACAGTATGAAACTACAACTATCTCAGTTCGACTATTTGTAGCGAGTGCAATCACGTAACATCTTTGATTGTTACTTTCTCATAACAAAGTACTATGATAATGTCGATTTTCGTGAACTTTGAACTAATGTGACAAGTAATTACAGTTGTACAAAGAGCAATATACCATACGGATTTGTTTATACCATTCCATTTATAAGTAACATCGAATATCTTACTTGAGATTTTAGAGAGAGTTCTAGGAAGAATGTAAAGTATTTCAGAATAATACAGTTTGGGTTAAAATACATCGATTTAACCATATATAAGACACCAACGTAACGATTGAGATGGTTGTAGTTTATAAAATATATATCTTGATTTTTGAAATAATAGTATTATTAGAGTGAAAAGTACTTTGAGTTCTACTAACTTCTTTAATTTATTTCAACTATACGGTGTGTTTATCTAGAAGTAGGATATAGGGTTTAATTGCCACAAGGAACTAGTATGGACTTCCTTAATTTGTGTTATGGGGTCAGGTACATAAACATTGTTAGACTGCCTCCGTGGTCTGTTGGTCAGCATGCTGGCTTACAGATCTGGAGGTCCTGGGTTCGATTCTTGAAGAAGAAAAATTATCTTGGTGTCTAGAGTCTGGAAATCAGGACTGTCGCTGGGCAGTAACCTGAACACATGTTTCAGCGTCACATTGTTGACAAGTAACTCCGTCTGTTAGCACAACCATAAAGCATCTAATAGAGGCTATAGAGTTACCAACAACGAGAAAAAAAAAATTGTTATTTCAGTAAAAATACAATGTGTAAAAACAAAGAAGAAATACAGTAACTTATTCACTGGGCCATGTTTAGAAATTAGCAGGCTTTTCAATTTGTAAAACAAGAGAATATTAAGTTTTGACATAGCAACCATAAATATGTTGTTCTCTTGTTTTTACAAGTTGTCAAAGCCTGCTGATTTCTAAACATGGCCCACTGAATAAGTTATTTCTTCATTGTTTTTATACACAAGTTTCTTATGGCAATGTTAAATCCTTGTGTCCTATGCCCAGAAAAGCACATGGTATAAATATGCCTTTTAATTCCGATGAATGTGTAAAGCACATCTTTTAAATGTTATTGTTACAAACAAAACTAAATCACTCTGGAGTGAAAATTAGTCGTAGCTGACAGTTCTCACTTGTGAATGTTACGCATGTGTTGTAGATTTTTCTTCTTTGTTCACATTTTACGATTTTAAATAAGTTTCAGGACTTGTCACTGGTTCACGCAAGGTCCTTGTCTTCACTTGAACTCTTTACTCTGTCAGAATTAAAGATTTCTTGAGTTGTGCATGTGGAGCTAACAGACTCTGCACTGGTGGTTGGGTGTAGCACTAACTAGCATTGTTGGCTTGCCTGTGGTTCTTGTAACAGTAACTCGGACACTGATGGCGCGATGGACAACCCTGTGCAGCAGGTGGCTCAACGTCATGATCAAATACGGTGAGATAATGCACTATAATATCAGGGCTAACCAGAAGTGGAAAATGGGTGGAAATAAATTGTTATCCTCTGTTACCATGCATTCTCTACATTTTTATTTGTCAATCAGCAATGAAGGACATTCATTTCACAGTTACTTACTTTCCTAATGTTACCTTTTGTAAAAACTTCCTGAATTTGGAGTGTTTTACACAGCCTACACCAATGTGGGAAGATAGATTTAGAGATAAAAGATAGTGAGGGGGGAGTTCTCTTTGTCCATTTGCCACTTCTGGTTAGCCCTACTATAAATATTAGCTTATTTTTTTTATGACTTGAAAGGAGAGGAATGTTATTATGTTAACATGTTCTACACAGTCAGGTCTAAGATTAATTTATGTAGTAAATAGAAAAGAATTTGAACTAACCCTGAAATGAACGCTGAACGAACAAGTTTCACAGAGTAGTTCAGGTTATAACATGTTTTTAGTGTCATACTCCACTTCTAGTTACTTTTCAAAGCAATTAATTTTGAATAACAAAACCATAAAATAAAACACATTGTGATTTAGCACAATACAGTAGTTTGTGTAACTCACAGACAATTAACATTATTTTTTACAATGGCAGTAATATGTTCCTATGGATATTATTCAGGATTTTTTTTCAAAACTCGAGCATTATTGAAAATAATACTGGACGAGGGGATTTTGGGCAAAGGCTCAGACATGTCAAACCTTGTATTTAGAAAGGAATATTTTTATCGAAACAAAATATTTTTGCGATTATTGTTTTGCGAAATACGACGTCATTGAGAACATTTTTAAATGGCATCCTACTGTTTTTTAATATCATCTGAAAGAGCATGTTCTTTATATACCGGTATTTTATTTGTTTTATACACAGGCACTATAGTTATGGTTACTATGGTAACAATTTTATTCTTCATACCTTTTGTTAGTGTCTGTATTATGGAAAAAGGCTTATTGACGAAATAAAAAATAAAACAAGATATTCTTGATAGAAAATGAACATTTTATCTCTCTTGTACATGACCATATTCTTTGGATTTCGCTTCTATTCTACTCACAGTTGATTGAGAAATAGATGGCCGAATTGGATAAGTTTTGTTAAAAAGTGTGCATACCTCTTGTTGTATACTTCCACTATTACCAAATCCTATCATTATCAGAATCCCAGTCTTCTCATTTTCTGTTAAGAATATCTTGTCTTATTTTGATTTCATCAGTAAAACTGCTTCTGTGATACGTGGACTAACAAAATGTAGGCTCATCAACAATAAAATTGTTATGATAGTAACCATAATCATAATGCACCTTTATAAAACAAATGAAATATTACATAAAGAAATGAAGAGTCCACTGCAAGAATGATGGATGTCACTTTCTTGTCGAAAATGAACCAAGACTGTCAATGCATAGCTTAAGGCATATAGAATGTACATACAGAGTTATATGGCATTAACACTGATAATGTCCACACCTGTGGAGTAACGGTTAGCGCGTCTAGCCGCGAAACCAGGTGGCCCAGGTTCGATTCCCGGTCGGGGCAAGTTACCTGGTTGAGGTTTTTTCCGGGATTTTCCCTCAACTCAATATGAGCAAATGCTGGGTAACTTTCGGTGTTGGACCCCGGACTCATTTCACTGGCATTATCACCTTCATCTCATTCAGACGCTAAATAACCTAAGCTGTTGATGAAGCGTCGTAAAATAACCTACTAAAGTAAAGTAACACTGATAGTCATTCTCCAGTAATGATCCGAAAATCACAGTTAAGCTTTGAGCGCTAAGCATTTCAAACTTTCAATTGCTTCTCCTGAAAAATGTATTCCAAATGGCATCCATCATTCTTGCAGTGGAACTTTTCCAGATAATATAAAAAAACTATTGTGTGTCATTTTCGATGACGTTATAACTTTTACAAAAATAATACCTAACAACAATATTTTGTTTCCATGAAAATATTTCTCTTAAATACAAGATTTGACATATCTGCTTTTTGCTCCGTAATCTCATTCAATTGTAATTGCAGTTATGCGTCACTTTTGAAACGCCCTGTATATTTTTATAATAGCTTCTGATGCTGATGATTTGTGTGCACCGTGCAGGGAGTGCTGGCAGCAGCTGCTGGGGCTCATGGACAACAGAGAGCAGCGCCTGCAAGCAGCAGGTGAGATCCATCGCTTCCACCGCGACGTGGCGGAGGCCTTGTCTCGCATCCAGGAGAAGGACGCAGCTCTGCCCGACGACTTGGGCCGCGACCTCAACTCAGTGCTGGCCCTCATCCGCCGCCACGAGGGCTTTGAGAACGACTTGGTGGCCCTGGAGGCGCAGCTGCAAGTGCTGGTGGAGGACGCCGTGCGGCTGGAGGCCCTGTACCCCGGGCAGAACGCGGCACACATCGCTCAGCAGCAGAACATCGTGGTGAGCAGCTGGAGCGCTCTGCAGGAGCGATCTGCCAACCGCAGGGAGGAGCTGCATGCCAGCTGCGAGCTGCAGCGCTTCCTCACACAGGTGAGAACTCCATCCACCCTCTTACTCCACTAATCTTGAACACTTGCCATTTCATTTTCGTTCACCCATCCTCCCATCTGTGCACTTCACTTCTATTATCTACCGATCATCCATTTTCAGTTTCACGTTTTTATCCACATCCATTCTCAATTTCACTTAGGTATATGTTTTTATCCGCATCCATTCTCAATTTCACTTAGGTATACATTTTTATCCACACATCCATTCTCAATTTCACTTAGGTATACATTTTTTTTTATTTTAGTAGGTTATTTTACGACGCTTTATCAACAGCTTAGGTTATTTAGCGTCTGAATGAGATGGTGATAATGCCGGTGAAATGAGTCTGGGATCCAGCACCGAAAGTTACCCAGCATTTGCTCATCTTGGATTGAGGGAAAACCCCGGAAAAAACCTCAACCAGGTAACTTGCCCCGACTGGGAATCGAACCCGGGCCACCTGGCTTCGCGACCAGACGCGCTGACCGTTACTCCACAGGTGTGGACCTTAGGTATACATTTTTATCCACATCCATTCTCAATTTCACTTAGGTATATGTTTTTATCCACATCCATTCTCAATTTCACTTAGATATATGTTTTTATCCGAATCCATTCTCAATTTCACTTAGGTATACGTTTTTATCCACATCCATTCTCAATTTCGCTTAGGTATACGTTTTTATCCACATCCATTCTCAATTTCGCTTAGGTATACGTTTTTATCCACATCCATTCTCAATTTCGCTTAGGTATACGTTTTTATCCACATCCATTCTCAATTTCACTTAGGTATACGTTTTTATCCACATCCATTCTCAATTTCGCTTAGGTATACGTTTTTATCCACATCCATTCTCAATTTCGCTTAGGTATACGTTTTTATCCACATCCATTCTCAATTTCGCTTAGGTATACGTTTTTATCCACATCCATTCTCAATTTCGCTTAGGTATACGTTTTTATCCACATCCATTCTCAATTTCGCTTAGGTATACGTTTTTATCCACATCCATTCTCAATTTCGCTTAGGTATACGTTTTTATCCACATCCATTCTCAATTTCGCTTAGGTACGTTTTTATCCACATCCATTCTCAATTTCACTTAGGTATACATTTTTATCCACATCCATTCTCAATTTCACTTAGGTATACGCTTTTATCCACATCCATTCTCAATTTCGCTTAGGTATACGTTTTTATCCACATCCATTCTCAATTTCACTTAGGTATATGTTTTTATCCACATCCATTCTCAATTTCACTTAGGTATACGTTTTTATCCACATCCATTCTCAATTTCACTTAGGTATATGTTTTTATCCACATCCATTCTCAATTTCACTTAGGTATACGCTTTTATCCACATCCATTCTCAATTTCGCTTAGGTATACGTTTTTATCCACATCCATTCTCAATTTCACTTAGGTATATGTTTTTATCCACATCCATTCTCAATTTCGCTTAGGTATACGTTTTTATCCACATCCATTCTCAATTTCGCTTAGGTACGTTTTTATCCACATCCATTCTCAATTTCACTTAGGTATACATTTTTATCCACATCCATTCTCAATTTCACTTAGGTATACGCTTTTATCCACATCCATTCTCAATTTCGCTTAGGTATACGTTTTTATCCACATCCATTCTCAATTTCACTTAGGTATACGCTTTTATCCACATCCATTCTCAATTTCACTTAGGTATACATTTTTATCCACATCCATTCTCAATTTCACTTAGGTATACGTTTTTATCCACATTTATTCTCAATTTCACTTATACATTTTTATTCACATCTGTTTTTAATTTCCTTTATACATTTACCTCCATCCATTCTCAATTTCATCTACAAATTCACCCCACATTTCATCAGCTCTGTTCCTACCACTCCTCCATCTGTCATACTACCACATTTCTGTATACATGTTCATTATAACTTTCTATTAAATTTTCCTACAATTAATATGAAATCCCTACAGTCTGTTTAAGGGGAGTTGGTCATTATCGCATGCAAAATAATGGTAAAAATAGCCTCTCTTCAAGCAGTCATAAATATAATACTATTTATCACAGCTCTTTCATTTTTTTAGTGATATATGTATACACATTAAGCTTTGAAATGAAAAAGAATGGTTACTCTAGAGTAAATCTTTATCCTTAAATTAATTTTTTAATTAAGCACAATTTTTTATAAATCCACTACATGTCTGTAAAGGTACATTTTATTCACTTATTATAGCACATATTGAATTGAAAATTTGACCACTTACTGCTAATAGATACTAAAATATACCCTACTAAAATTATTCATGTATCTATAATATTATGGGCATAGGGCTTATAGAAATCATCACCGTCAATAAATTAAAAAGGAATTGAAGATTAGTATAAGCCGTATGCCCATAATATTACAGATATTTTAATAATTTTAGTAGGGAATGTTTCAGTATCTATTAGCAGTAAGTGGCCAAAATTTTAATTCAATGTGTGCTAAGATAAGTGAAGAGAGTGTACCTAATCACAGGTTTGTTGTGAATTTATATAAAAATATGATTAAATTCAAAAATTAATTTAAGGGTAAGATTTATACTAGATTAACCATTCTTCTTTCATTTTAAAGCTTAATGTGTATACATATATCACTTAAAAAAATGAAAGAGCAGTGATAAACAGTATTACAATTCTGACCGCTTGAAATTGGCTAATTTTACCATTACTTTGCATGCGATAACGTCCAATTCCCCTTAATCAATAACACCTCTAATCCTAATATTAACCTAACTTCAAACAGTCCATTTCTCCTTACTGATCTTAAATAGGCTATCCACCATCTGTTATTTCACCTCTCAGATCACACTCCACTCAGGTTCCTTCCTGCATTCTATTTTTACTAACATAATTTTATCCCATCTTACTCGTCCTACTTTATCCTTTTACATTTTATATGTTTCCAGTCATTGCAAAACACTACTACTTTACATACAGTATATTCCATTAATCATTATTACTCTTTCAAAACATCCTTCTTAAACTGTAGCTGTCTATCCTATTTAAAATGACGTTACTGTCAGTTACTCAGGAGAAGACGAGCGGAAAGAATGTGACCTTCTTGACTATCGCTGCTGATTATTATAAACATCGCTCAGATAAGCATCCCAGTAGCCAGGTTATTACTCGTGCAGGAAACATGAGTAACAATGCGTATGGAAATTAAAGCTAATCGCTGTTGATTATTATAAACATCGCTCAGATAAGCATCCCAGTAGCCAGGTTATTACTCGTGCAGGAAACATGAGTAACAATGCGTATGGAAATTAAAGCTAAGTTGAACAGAAGGACACCTAATGTTTCCGCTTACTGCAGTACAAACATTGCACGTGTTGTCGTACGTTATCTGTTCACATCCCTTCCCCCTCAGTCCACTCTCGTCTTCTCCTGCGTCACCGACAGTACTAACATTTTCCTAACTTCCCCCCCCCCCCAATTTACACAACAACAAAAAAATCGCTATTCCTAATTAACTTAACACTTCACATGGTTTTGTCCACACCTGTGGAGTAACGGTCAGCGCGTCTGGCCGCGAAACCAGGTGGTCCGGGTTGGAATCCCAGTCGGGGCAAGTTACCTGGTTGAGGTTTTTTCCGGGGTTTTCCCTCAACCCAATACTAGCAAATGCTGGGTAACTTTCGGTGTTGGACCCCGGACTCATTTCACCGGCATTATCACCTTCATTTCATTCAGACGCTAAATAACCTAGATGTTGATACAGCGTCGTAAAATAACCCAAAAAAATAAAAATAAATTTCACATGGTTTTACTCATTGGAATCCTCTTCTTCCTAATACAGATCATTTTACTAATCTTGCTAAATCTTGACATGAGTTTCAAGTTCGCTTAGTTTGATCATCCATTCCTTAACCTCCAAGCAACACTCATTATAAACTACCTAAAAATTGTAACTACAGTCACTAATATCATGTTTCACTCACCCACTAGCTGCCTCTCGCTCACTGTGTTGTGTGCAGGTGCGCGACCTGATGAACTGGGCGGCTGGCCTGCGCGCCACCATGATGACGGAGGAGAAGGTGCGGGACGCGGCCAGTGCGCAGACGCTGAAGGCGGAACACGAGGCCGTGAAGGCGGAGATCGAGGCGCGCGAGCCCAGCTTCCAGGCGGTGGTGGAGCTGGGCAAGCTGATGGTGCAGGAGGGCCACTACGCCGCCGCCGAGATCCAGGAGCGCTTCGGCCAGCTGCTGGACGAGCGGCAGCGCCTGCACACGGCCTGGCAGCACAAGAAGGTGCGGCTGGACCAGCTCATCGACCTGCACTTCTTCCTGCGCGACGCCAAGCAGATCGACACGCTGAGCGGCGCGCAGGAGGTGGCGCTGGCCAGCACCGACGTGGGCACCTCGGTGGAGGAGGTGGACGCCGCCGCCAAGAAGCACGAGGCCTTCGAGAAGCTGCTGGCCACGCAGGAGGAGAAGGTGCTGGCGTTGCAGGAGCACGGCGACAAGCTGCTGGCGCAGAGCCACTTCGAGAGTGGCACCATCGCGCGCCGCCTTGCCGAGGTGGTGCAGCGGCGGGCCCGGGTGCGCGAACTGTGCGCCGCGCGCCGTCAGCGGCTGGAGGACGCGCTGCACCACGCGCAGTTCGTGCGCGACGTGGCGGAGGTGAGTGCGAACATCCAACATTCCAGTGATGATGCATCACAAGGATCTGTTGGTCATATGCACATCCTGTACGATTCCATATGACTTAATGTTCTTCATAGTTTAGTAAAGTTCATGAAGTAAAAAATTACTTACTTACTGCTACAATATCCAATAAAAGAATTTTAATCTTTTACTAAAAATTTTGGTTTTCTATGCATACAGTTTATTACAGTAGAATGGATTTACGAACTTCTAGTAACGTCAATTTTATTGAATGATCAAAATTAGTATAAGTGTGCAGTCTTGCCAAACATCCAGATTAGACATGGCCAGGGTGCGAATTAAGATTTCTGATGAGGGAGAGGTAGAATCCTAGATAGAGAAGACTACATATAAAATTATTATTATTCTCATTTGATACAGCTGAACGCTTGGTAACACTGAGTTTTTTGTCTTGCATCTTGATTATAATAATAATAATAATAATAATAATAATAATAATAATAATAATAATAATAGTAATAATAATAATAATAATAGTAATAATAATAATAATAATAATAGTAATAATAATAATTTATTTATTTATTTATTTATTTATTTATTTACATGCGAAACAACAGCACAAGGCCAATTACAGTTTAGCACAAGATACAAAACAAAACAAAACAGAAGAAATGATGATGAGAATGAGTGATAGAAATGGCAGTGAGATGAAATACAATCAATATAATAGTCATCATTAATCTTTGACCAAATGCAACAAAATAAATAGCAATATCTGACAATAATAACAAGTAAGGGTATATAATGATAAACTCAAAGGTGTATACTGCACATTAATAATAATAATAATAATAATAATAATAATAATAATAATAATAATAATAATAATAGTAATAGTAATAATAATAATAATAATAATAATAGTAATAGTAGTAGTAATAGTAATAATAATAATAATAGTAATGATATAATAATAATAATAATAATAATAATAATAATAATAATAGTAATAATGATAATGATATCCATGAGCAGGCTTACGATAAAATGTGTAATTCCTAAGTTAATGATTGTTATCAGCTTGCCGGTGATGATAATGCATCAGTATTATTTTTTTTTGCTTACTGTATACTGTACTTATAAAATATATTCGTATTAAAATAATTTTATTTTTTGAGGGGGAGGGGATATAAGTTATCCCTGGTAGAGATGTTAATATGAATTTTTGAGAGGGGGATAACTTTCCAACAGGGGGAAATCCCCTCGATCCACCCCATTAATTCGCACCCTGGAATGGCTATATCCTACAATGAATTGATAGATTTGCATCATTACAAATCTGATGTTATTTCTTTAATAATTGTTTTATAATGCTGGCACACAAAAGGTAAAGTATGAAACACTTCTATAATGTTATACAGTTATTACATTCGTCAAAGTTAGGAAACTCGCTTCGCTTGTACCCTGAAAATTGACTCGTGCCATAAAGTATAACATTATAAAGTTGTTTCATAGTATACCATTTTAAATCTGCTGTGAACTCCTTTTTTATGCATGGAGAACTAACTCTGCCAGATACAAACTCACCGTTACTGCATAGTAAATAATTCCGAAATGTTGTTGTAGCGCTATCACAGTAATTTGCACAAGTGCTTCCTTACTTCCTGTAGGCCGAGTCATGGATTGGAGAAAAGCAGAAGAAGTTGGAGGCAGAAGCAAGTAAAGGGGAAGTGAGTAGCATGGAGGACAAGATGAAGAAGTTGCAGAAGCACCAGGCCTTCCAGGCGGAGCTGGCCGCCCACGAGGGCCGCATCCACCACATCAAGGACAAAGGTGCGTACCTACAGGGCAGCTGGCTGTTCAGATTTCATGTGTCAGTGTGCTCACTGAGAGTGCATGATTCACTGTATGGGCAAATATCTTGCTCAGGATAGGCACCAATGGAGGGCTTATGTGAGGACGGCAATGAACCTCAGGGTTCCTTAAAAGCCAGTAAGTAAGTAAGTAAGTAAGTAGTATGGGAAAATATTGTAATTCAGCAAATAATAATTAACCAGTAGTGCAGTGAAGACTTATTGGAGGCATGGAAGATTAAACATAGTTATGTTGCGTCATAAATGTATGTGTTCATCCCTTTTATATGCCGTCAAGGCCCTTGAAAGGCAATGGAGATAGAGCACCAGGTCAAGATAGAAAGCTTAGGACAGAAGTAACAAAATCTCTCTACATTCATCCTTATGTTACCCAACTGATTAACTGTTTCTGCTTATAAATTAAAGTTAATCTGCTTATTATGTATGTTATATTGTATAATTTCATATTGGAGTGAAAAAATACTGAAATCAGAAGTAAACACTGAAATACTAAAACAATTGTCGTTAGAGACAATTAATATTAGGTACCCTCCACAAAACTGGCTTCATTTATACACCAACGGATCCTTGATATCCAGAGAACAAGGTGCCGGTGCAGGTGTTACGTGCTGTCTCTTCTCACTTTATAGATCTCTTGGATATGGAACAACAAGTTTTGCAATAAATGAAAATCTCAGGAATCTTCTATAGCACATCAATAAATTTAAGAATGCAGTTATATTGTCAGACTCCAAAGCAGCTATTCTATCAATCGTCTCTAAACACACACCTTCATCTCAAACAGCAGAAATAACTAAAATGCTCTCTCAATTAATATCACTCAATAAAAGAATTGTATTCCAATGGATACCATCCCATTGTGGAATCCTGGGCAACGAGAATGCAGATGCTTTAGCAAAGAAGGGCAGCACTGCTACTTACAGACCTGTTACTAAATCTACGTATTACTCTGTGAACAGATTTATTAAATCTACATACTTAGACTTCAACCAACAAAATTTGATAACACAATCTCAAGGGAAAAAATGGAACTCTCTGCATCAAAATCCAAAGTTAATTCCCGATTTACCACGAAAATCGTCTGTAGCTGCATTTAGATTGGCAACAGGCCATGATTGTTGGCCAAACACCTGCATAGAATTGGAATATATCAGTCCCCTAACTGCCCATTGTGCAACTCAAACCAAGAAATGGATTCGGAACACCTCAAAATCTGTGCTTCAGTGGCTGGCCATGATAATATCTTTGAAAAATATTGGAGTGCAAGAGGTCAAATGACTTTGTCAAACGCCTGGCATTAGAAAACAACAACAACAACAACATATTGTATAATTTTTTACATGTTCCATATCTCAAAGCTGCAGTGCTGATCTATGAAATACAGTAAAAGAAATTAAATGAAAATCAGTCCATTTAGAATCAGTGCTTAACATAACAGCTTAAAAAACGGGATAGTCTATATCGGAGACACAGCTGCAAGTTTTATGCATGGCTACGTTTCTTAAGATGGGATATTGAATGTAAGACATAAGAATGAAGAAATGCACTCATATTCAGTAGTCAAATATTATTTATTTGTAACAGTTCGCTCTCTTGTACACATTGAGAGTAAACATGTCTGTTGCCATAGTACCCATCATGCTCTAAATGTTTGCTATCTTTTGCTTATATGCCCACTCTCATTTGCACTGTTCGATTCCCGGTCGGGGCAAGTTACCTGGTTGAGAGTTTCCCGGGGTTTCCTCTCAACCTAATACGAGCAAATGCTGGGTAACTTTCGGTGCTGAACTCCAGACTCATTTCACCGGCATTATCACCTTCATCTCATTCAGACGCTAAATGACGTAAGATGTTGATAAAGCGTCGTAAAATAACCACTTGCACTGCACATGCCTCGGCATTGTGAATTTTCTCGCTTCACTCAACTTCACTGGCCAATTTTTCCAATTTAACTTGTCGACTGCTGATTGTTGCTCAATTGACATTGTAGTCTGGTTCGTTACAAATCGTTTGACACTACTGCGAATGTTCTATCGCTTTGTATTCTTAAGTTATACTACCTTGACTGCCGTGTGACATGCCAATTCGTGGAACTTCCCCCTCCTGCATACTGCTAGATGACGTTATCTGCTCCAACTCAAGGTTACGTTGGATACACTGAGACCGTTTGTCATTTACTGTTTACTTCATTGGAATATCTTCTGTATTTTAGAAATTATAGGCGTGACAAAATGCCTGAAAATGTGTCAGTCGACTTACGGAATGCCACTCTGGCACTGGACCGAACTTATAGACGTATTCAAGTTAAAAAATTAACCATTTTTTATGTCCTGGTCTCCTTAATTAGTTATTATTGGATCCATCCTAAGAAGCAAAGAAGAAGTGAGTTCGTTCGGAGGAATTAGAAATTATTATTTGTGATTAGTTGATGAACTAGTGGACTTACTCGTGTTAAATATGTACATACACAACACATCTAACCACCCCATACAACACAAACATGCTGCATTCAGGACAATGGTACACAGATTACTCAACATACCCATGAACCAACAACACTACAATGAAGAAGTGAACACAATCAAATTCATAGCACAAGAAAACGGATACAATCCAAACATAATAGACAACATCATAAGGAAGACAAAACAAAAACTTAACAAACACATAAATACACAAAACACAACACAAACACAAGAACGCAAGAAATACATCACACTAACATATGAAAACAAAAGCACACATAAGATCGCATCTTCATTCAGAAAACAGAAATACAACATAACATACAGAACAGAAAACACACTACAAAGACATCTCAACACACAAAAAACACAAACAAATAAATACGACCACACAGGTGTATACAAACTCACATGTACTAGTTGCGACAAGTTCTACATAGGACAGACAGGCAGATCATTCCAAACTCGCTACAAAGAACACATTAAAGCTATAACCAGAGGACACAACACATCTACATACGCCGATCACATTACCAATGCCAACCATACATACAATAACATAAATACGGACATGGAAATCCTACACACACAACCCAAGAACCAAACACTGAACACACTAGAACAATACGAAATATACAAACACACTAAAACACACCCCGATCAAATCCTCAACACACAGATCAATTTCAGTACACACACACTATTCGACTCCACAATCCAACACATTCCAACAATAAAACACACCCTCCTAACAGGCAGAGAAGTTCGAGATGACGCCGCGATCTAGTAGGCTCTGATGATGGTGTGTGATGCACTGAAACAGCTGTAAGCCGGACGAATAATACATATTTAACACGAGTAAGTCCGCTAGTTCATCAATTAATAATATTCAAGTGTTAAAAGTGGTGTACGCAAGATTCAAAAATGTATTATTTGTGTGTTGCAGGTGACATGCTGATTGCGAAGAAGCACAAAGCTTCCCGGGAGATACGGTCACAGCTGGACCAGCTCCTGACTGCTTGGCGACAGCTGCTGCAAGAGTCTAACAACCGAGGACGAGGACTGGAGGAGGCGCAGGACATCCTGGAGTTCAACAACCAGGCCGAGAAGGTGGAGGCCTGGATCAGAGACAAGGTATGCAGTAGAGATGGGATAAACTGTTCTTTTTAAGAAACAGTTTTGACTGTAACTGTTTCATGAACGAAGCTGTTCCAAAATAACAGTTACAAAGAAACAGTTTCAGAAGAATATATGTACAACAGTGCCAACTGTTCCAACTGTTTCAACCTCTTATCTGCTATGGGAACATGTTTCAAAGCCCTTGAATCGTCTTTAAATCAGCTGTTCAGTGTATTATGACGACGAAAGTCATTTTTCGTAGGTTACTGTTAAAGAGTAGGTACAGTAAATAACTACAATTCAAAATGAATCGATTTTAGTAAAAATAACGCATGTAACCCTAGAAGAATTTAATAATGATGACATTAGCCGATTATATTTTTCCCGGCATATTAATAAGTAACATTATGTTAGGACACCATGAGCATATTCTCCATCAATGGACAGCTAATAATTAATATCAGATTTATCAGGGAATTTGATTCGCACAATTATATCTACTTTCGATTGGAGGTCAATGATAGCGCTAAACATGACCTTTGCAGACAACAAAGAAGAGGAAAACTGTTTAGAAATTGAACTGTTTATCTCTTGGAACCATGTGGGACGTTGAAGTGATCACTGGAACAGTGTAACTCTCTTCGGAACAGTTGGAACAGGTTATATCACGAAACTGTTTCGCTGAACAGTTTCAATTGTGAAACAGTTTCAAATAAACTGTTCCAGTTATTTTTACCCATCTCTAGTATGCAGCTGCTTGTTATGACTACTGAGGGCAAGCATATGTAATGAACACCAAGCTCAACCGCATGTTTAAGACTTGAATACGTCGCTGATAAATTGCTGTTAAGATAAAATGTCAGCAATGACAATCAAAGTGTCTTCTTTCCGGATACTCTGAAAATCCGGTATATCATTGCTGTGCTCAGACTTTGGGAGTAGCCACTTATATGCATTGAAAGTAAACATATCGGTTACTATAGTAACCATCTTGCTCTTACTATTTGCTACCCGTTGCTTCGCTCCCCATTTGTGGTGCATATGCCTCTACATTGTCAATTTTCTTTCTTGATTCAATTTCACTCGAGAATTTTTTTAAATCTAACTTGTCGACCGCTGATTGTTGCCGAATTGAGATTGTAGTCTGGTTCGTTACAAATCGTTTGGCACCACCACGAACGTTCTATCGCTTCGCATTCTCGAGTTACACTGCCTTAGCTGTCGCGCAATGCGTCAATTCGTGCCTCAACATCTCTCCTCTCCTCCAACTGAAGGTCATGTTAGATACATTGATCATTTGTCTGTTGATCGCCATTTACTTCATTGCCATATGACGTGTAGTTTAGAAATTATAGGTGCGACAAAACTGGCCTGAAAATGTGTCGATCGAGTTTCTGAGAAGGCAGCCTGGTACTGGACTGAATTTATAGACGTAGTCACTCAAAATAAATAAATCTTAATCTCTAAAAAAAGTAAATAATTCAGTGACAAGCCAAAAACATCAATTAATTGGAAGTGGGAAACGCTGAAGTGTCTCAATTACTTAATTTTAGGTGTTCCATGGAAACCAATGAATGTGTCAAGGCGAATAACTTGGGAAAGGTTGGAAGTATCAGAAAGGCTTCTTTGTAGCTCAAAACACATCTGCTAGATGAGCAATACAAAGAATGCTTTGCAGTGTTGGAGATAGTGTTGCAACCTATTTCTCACTCATGCTCACTTAACACTACTATATTATGTATTATAGATATATTAATTTGTCCTACAGTATTTATCTGTAATATTGACACTTAATATTTTAGGAGAAAAATTCGCTTCGACACCGGGGATTGAACCCGGGTCCTTGATTCTACGTACCATTATGTATTGTTTGCCACGTATTTCTTTAGTGTTAGTGCATTACGATTTTGAGGAATTGTAGTATCAATTTTTATGTTTTTCGTGTTTCCTGATAATTTAATGTTCTGCTCTTTCAACGTTTCCCACTTCCAGTCTTCAATAGCTGATACTTTTGTAGACGTACATCTTTTAAGATTACTGAATCTAATGGACAAAATACAGTAACAAACAAGCAGGTAAAGCAATAGGCTGCAGTGCAGTCAGAGCCCTGTGGACACATCAGACCACAAAACTGACAGAGGCATTGATCTTGATGCTTGTTGCAGGAAATGATGGTGCAGGCAGGGGATACAGGCCGGGACTACGAGCACTGCCTGGCTCTGCAGCGCAAGTTGGACGACGTGGACTCCGATATGAGGGTGGATGATTCACGGGTCAAATCCATCAGAGCTCTAGCCGACAAGCTGATCAGACAGGGTCGCTCTGACACGAGATCCATCCAGCAGAGGCGCGACACACTCATCAACAAGTAAGTCAGCCATTAGTAATACGTCACATTCTCTATCTCAATAGGAATCGGATCAAGTGGTGGGTCAGATATGACGTCTGTAATATGTGCCAAAAGATACATTCAGAGTTGCCAGATATCTCATACCAGAAAATGGGTAAATAACTAAATAAATAAGCAAATAACTAAATAAGTAAGTAAATAAATAAGTAAAAAAAGTGTACCTATAGCATGTTTCATAAACAAAAGAAGCATTTTCCTTAGAAAATATTCCTGTAGCTAATGTTTCACAAACAAACGAAGCATTAACGGTAGAAAATATTCCTGTAGCTTATGTTTCACAAACAAATGAAGCATTAACTGTAGAAAATATGCCTGTAGCTTATGTTTCACAAACAAATGAAGCATTAACTGTAGAAAATATGCCTGTAGCTTATGTTTCACAAACAAACGAAGCATTAACTGTAGAAAATATACCTGAAGCTAATGTTTCACAAACGAACGAAGCATTACCTGTAGAAAATATGCCTGTAGCTTATGTTTCACAAACAAACGAAGCATTAAGTGTAGAAAATATGCCTGAAGCTAATGTTTCACAAACAAACGAAGCATTAACTGTAGAAAAGTATGCCTGTAGCTTATGTTTCACAAACAAACAAAGCATTAACTGTAGAAAATATGCCTGTAGCTTATGTTTCACAAACAAACGAAGCATTAACTGAAGAAAATATACAGTACCTGTAGCTTATGTTTCATAAACAAACGAAGCATTAATTATAAAATATGCCTGTAGCTTATGTTTCATGAAGAATTCATGCATTAATTGTAGAAAATATGCCTGTAGCTAATGTTTTTAAAATAATCGAAGCATTTTCTATAGATAATATGTGTGTAGTTTATATTCTACAAACAAAGCTTTTTGTTTAGAGAATATTACTGAAACATGTTACAAAAAGCATAAAACGTTCAGAGAATGTGTGTAGCTCTTCTTTTTTTTTTAGAAATAAAGTACTTTTTGAAGAGTATATATTTTTAGCATGTTTTTACAAACAAAAAAGTCAAAGTACTGTATTTATATAGTGAATATGCCTTTAACGTATCTTTACAAACAAAGTATTTTTGTTTTACCAAGAATATACCTATAAAATATTTTTAAAAGAATCGAAGCATTTTGTGTAGAGAATATGTTTGTAGCATATTTTAAAAAAATAACCAAAAGAATTTTTGTAAATAACATAGAGTGTCCAGGACAAACACGATCAGTAAGGAAGTATAATAATTCAATAACCAACAAATTTATCCACATGTACCATTTTGACTAAACAAATGAATGTAGCCTATAAATGTGGAAATGTCAACAACAATGAATGGAATAACAATGTTGCTAACATAAGACTTAACAACAATTGAACATCTAGTGGAAATAACGAGGATTAAAATTACGGTGTTGCCACCATAAAAAATTTGAATTCCTCTGTCTACTGCTGCGAACAACATTTCGATATATTTATTAGTTGTGGTGTTATAAAGCTTTCTCATTGGTAGTGTTTGTCCTGGACACAATGTATGCCTGCACAGCGGGTGCAGGATCTGTTTCATAATCACAGCACATTGATGGTAAACTGAATTCTTCTCGTTCTCGCGCAGATGGCACGAGCTGCAGGGGGCCCTGGACATGTACCGTGGCCACCTGGCAGGTGCACTGGAGGTGCACGCATTCAACAGGGACGTGGACGACACAAGCCAGCGTGTGGCTGAGAAGGCAGTGGCCATGAACACAGATGACGTGGGGCGCGACCTGGCGGCCGTGGAGCAGCTGCAGCGCAAGCAGGACGCCCTGCAGAGGGACATGACGGCCATCGAGGGCAAGCTCAAGGTACACTGCTCAACATGGGGCACAAAGTAGTCTGAATGAGTTTAGCTTACGTTAGATCTTGATTGGGTTTTAGGTGCGTGGTATGTATACCTGGTGCACAAGCCATTAGGGCCTTTTGCACATCTCTTTTCCAAAGTATATAGGGTGTTCTGCTCACCCAAAATAATGAAATTTTTGTTAAGCGGTAAATGAAAAATTACAAACAAAAGTTGTTTAAGTACAATGGGGAATTTACCATGGTATATCTTTCTTGTAATGTTGTTCATTAAGGAGATACAAGCAGCGCTTTTTTTTCAGCCGGAATGGTCCGGAACGCGTTCCAGTAAACTTTTTGCCATTACAAATTCCAACGAGATATATTTTATAAGCGAAATTGAAAATTAAAATTGCCGCCACTGCCGAGTCCAAGAGTTTACATTTTCTCATTATTATCGTTGGTGCAAAAGTAACTCACGCAATCTAGTGCTGCCATCTTCCATTATTGATTCTGAAACTACAGCTCGAAATCGCAAAATTTCCGTTATGCTTAAAATCGATGAGCTCCGTTTGGAACTTATTGTAATATAAGGTATGTAGGCCTAATATTTTTAAACCTACATTTTTGTTGTATAATGTGATCGAGTGATAGAGTTCCGGTAAACTTTTTTCCAGAAAAAAAAAAGCACTGGATACAAGTAATAACTTCATGGCACCATAGACTTTTTTATTCAGTGAATCATTTAACCTCTTTAATGCCTGTTCCAAAATGTATCACAGTGTACCATTCTAATAAACGAAACATTGAGGGGGTGCAAAAAATATGGAACTCGTAATGTAATTACTTACTGCAAGTCTAAAGTAAATTGGTGGACCTACACCATGGCCACCAAGATCACCGGATTTGTCTCTATTAGGTTTTTTTGTGAGGATTTATTAAGGATCGAGTGTGTCACACTCCAGTGGCAGATTTGGCAGATTTATGTCGCTTAATCGTGGAAGCAATAACACTGATGACACCAGAAATGCCATCGCACATGTGGCAGAAATTGAGTTTCGCCTGGATATAATCTGTGCCACAAATGGCACTCATATCGAGATGTACTAGAATGTATATAAAACTTTTTGATGTTCTCTTTCTAAATATCAAACATCCATAAAATGAATGCGGTAGTTTCTGAGACATAATTGCATTTTTACTATGTTTCTCCCAGACATTCTGAGAATGTGTGGTCAGAACTTCATTGCACCAACTCTTACAACAAGACAAACAGTATCAGCATCATGTCAAGTTCAATTTCATTTTTTTTTGTCCAAAACTTCACAACGAGTGTGACCTCTCTTACAATAGTTCAGTTCATCTGCAGCAGACATATCAACAGTAACTGTTCTATGAGATCCCCATCTCTGTATGCCTTGTGAGTCGCTCTTTTAAACCCTTTGATATTAACTAAGTATTCATGTTGACAGGAACACGATGGTGAGGCACGCCGCCTGTCCCAGAAGTACCCAGACCTGTCGGCTCCCATTCGTAGTAAACTGTCAGAGCTGCAGGAGAACTGGCGGGCTCTTCAGCAGCTGGCACGCAGGCGCAGTGACGCCCTGGCTGCTGCTTACACGCTGCATAAGTTCCGTGCCGACCTGCACGAGCTGGAGCTGTGGGTGGCGGAGACCATCAAGCGCATGGGGTCCTCGGAGCTGCCAGCCACCAGCGCTGAGGCCGAGGCCATGCTGGAGCTGCACCAGGAGCGCAAGGTGGGTGCAGGGTAAATAGAGAAGGAGAGAAAGGAAGAGACTCGGAGTTGGGAGGGAGAAGACAAACAGGAACAGATAGGCGAGAAGGACAGATGGGGAATTGAAGACAGGGAGAAAGGCAAAGACGAGAGACAAACGGAGAAGACAGACTGGGAGATGGACAGAGACAAGAGACAGGGAGATGACAGGCAGGGAGATGGTTAGAGACAAGAGACAGGGAGAAGGCAGACAGAGAGATGGACAGATACAAGAGACAGGGAGATGGACAGAGCCAAGAGACAAATGGAGAAGACAGGCAGGGAGATGGACAGAGACAAGAGACAGTGAGATGGACAGATACAAGAGACAGGAAGATGGACAGAGACAAGAGACAGGGAGATGGACAGAGACAAGAGACAAATGGAGAAGACAGGCAGGGAGATGGTTAGAGACAAGAGACAGGGAGAAGGCAGACAGAGAGATGGACAGATACAAGAGACAGGGAGATCGACAGAGACAAGAGACAAATAGAGAAGACAGGCAGGGAGATGGTTAGAGACAAGAGACAGGGAAAAGGCAAACAGAGAGATGGACAGATACAAGAGACAGGGAGATCGACAGAGACAAGAGACAAATGGAGAAGACAGGCAGGGAGATGGTTAGAGACAAGAGACAGGGAAAAGGCAAACAGAGAGATGGACAGATACAAGAGACAGGGAGATCGACAGAGACAAGAGACAAATGGAGAAGACAGGCAGGGAGATGGTTAGAGACAAGAGACAGGGAGAAGGCAGACAGAGAGATGGACAGATACAAGAGACAGGGAGATCGACAGAGACAAGAAGAGACAAGAGACAAATGGAGAAGACAGGCAGGGAGATGGTTAGAGACAAGAGACAGGGAGAAGGCAGACAGAGAGATGGACAGATACAAGAGACAGGGAGATGGACAGAGACAAGAGACAAATGGAGAAGACAGGCAGGGAGATGGTTAGAGACAAGAGACAGGGAGATGGACAGAGACAGAGACAGAGAGATGGACAGAGACAAGAGACTGGGAAAAGGCAGACAGAGAATTGGAGGCAGAGAGAGGAACAGTCAGGGGTGAGGAAGGCAGAAAGAGGGAGATATAGCAGGGGAGCTTAGACGAGAGGAAGAGATAAAAGGAAGAAAGAAAGGAATAGAGTGAGGAGAGAGTGGAAGACTGAGTGAAAGATACAGAGCAGAATAAAGGAGCATAGTGGTGCATGTGATATGGTTTTGTTGTAGGCTGAGATCGATGGGCGTCAGGAGGCTTTCAAGTCTCTCAAGTACTTTGGCATGCGGCTGCCCTCGGGTGGAGGGCAGGAGGACCTGGCGCCGAGTCTCGCGCGTCTGGAGGAGCTCAGACGGACGCTGGGCGCCGCATGGGAGGAGCGTCGCCACAAACTGACGCAGGCGCACCAGCTGCAGCTGTTCAAGGAGCAGGCGGACCACGCCGACGCATGGCTGGCGGCCAAGGAAGCCTTCCTCAACAACGACGACCTGGGCGAGTCGCTGTCCAGCGTGGAGGCGTTGCTGCGCAAGCACGAGGCCTTCGAGAAGACGCTGGCAGCTCAGGCGGGGCGCGTGGAGGAGCTGGAGCGCTTCGCCGTGGAACTGCTGGCCGACCAGCACTACGACTCGGCCGGCATCACGCAGCGCCTGCAGGCCGTGTGCGCGCGCAGGGATCGCCTCAAGGAGAGTGCCATGGCGCGGCGGCGGCGCCTGCAGGAGTCCCGCCAGCTGCAGCAGTTCCTGCGCAACATGTACGAGGTGAGGACTACCCGGGTTATGCAAGGCAGAGCGTTACAACTATTCGCGATTTAATAAAATCATGTGCTACGTATTACTGTTTATTATTCACTAGTTATGAGCATAATATTGCTCACTGTAGTTTCTAGTAAGAAGATGACAATAGTTGCAGTGCGGCAGAATCTTTAAATTATGAAACTGTAAATACTATAGGCCTAAGCATAGTTCATGAAAGTATTTTATGCTCGACCATGCCAAAATGTAGTAATTATACACCTGGTAGCAGCCCTTTAATGGACCTCATTAAAGTACACCTCTTCATTAAAGTTCAGTTGTTCCACCAATCAGAAAATACCATTGTAGCAATATGAAAGCGCAAGTATCGATTATTCTCGAATATGCATTTGAAAGACAACTGTTTTCACAGGAGTTCTGCGACAATTTTAGTAGACGCTGGCGGCGACATCACAACATTGAAACGTAATGGAGGCTGGAAATCCAATACTGTCGCAGAAGGTTATGGTTTTTTTTTAGTAGGTTATTTTACGACGCTTTATCAACATCTTAGGTTATTTAGCGTCTGAATGAGATGAAGGTGATAATGCCGGTGAAATGAGTCTGGGGTTCAGCACCGAAAGTTACCCAGCATTTCCTCATATTGGGTTGAGGGAAAACCCCGGAAAAAAACCTCAACCAGGTAACTTGTCCCGACCGAGAATCGAACCCGGGCCAAAGGTTATTTTGAAGAATCGATCCAAAATAAAATTGAAATCTCAAATACAATATTAAACTTAGTCGAAAAAAAGAACACACAAATTAACATCAATTCACCGTCATCTTCCAGTCTTTCACAAAGCACATTCCCGCAAATTCATTTCACCAATTGCACAATAAATCACCTATATTTGAAATAAAGTCAGTTCTGTTACTATAATAATTAGCGTTAATTGTAAATAATATTCAAATAAATTCAATTTGTCATCTCGTTTTTCAATGTCTAATTCAATTTCAAGGTTATATCAAGATTAATGCTTATTTTACTCTCTAGATTATATCAAGGTCAATGTCGACATTTGTTTCTCGGAAAAAATCAATACTTTCGCGTCTGCGCACATCTCACAATTTACGAGGTATTGCACAAGGTTGTTTCCGCTCCTCAGTCAGATAAGAATAACATGAATACTTATGAATAATTTCAAGTTAGAAATATGGTCGAGCATAAAAAGCCTTATGAAACTTGACTATAATGGTAATTAAGATGCTCGTATGAAAATTATGAAACTCGCTTGCACTCGTTTCATAAACATACTCGCGTCTTAATTTCTACCATTATAGGCTCGTTGCATAATGTACCATTATGGTGCTGATTAACCGATTTTTTAGATTAACTGTTGAATCCACCCCCTTCATTGTCATGGATAAATCTAACCTAAAGTAGAAAGAAGCTGATGAACTCCAGTATTTGATGCAGTCTTCCCTCCCTCACAGGTGGAGGCGTGGTTACACCAAAAGCAACAGGTGGCAAGCGACGAGAGCTACCGGGATCCTTCCAACCTGCAAAGCAAGATCCAAAAGCATGCAGCCTTCGAGCTGGAGCTGTCGGCCAACAGGGGGCGTGTGGGGGCGGTGACCGCGGAGGGTGAAGCTCTGATCGGGGCGGGACACTTCGCCA
The DNA here is from genome assembly GCF_040183065.1 of Periplaneta americana. Classification (NCBI taxonomy): domain Eukaryota; kingdom Metazoa; phylum Arthropoda; class Insecta; order Blattodea; family Blattidae; genus Periplaneta; species Periplaneta americana. Next base: position 203,132,206 of record NC_091120.1, read on the forward strand.
GCATGGAGATCCAGACGCGCCTGGACGAGCTGGAGGCGGCGTGGCGCGCCCTGCAGGACGCCAGCCAGCTGAAGCGCGAACGCCTGAGCGACGCGTACCAAGCGCAGCTGTTCAGCCGCACGCTGGACGAGCTGGAGGCCTGGATGGACGACGTGGAGCTGCAGCTGCAGTCCGAGGACCACGGCAAGGACCTGGCCAGCGTGTCGCACCTGCTGAAGAGACACGCACTGCTGGAGGGCGACGTGAACGGGCACAGCGAAGGGGTCGAGCAGGTCAAGGACACCGCCGCGGCCTTCCAGAACTCCAACCACTTCATGGGCGACGAGATACAGGAGCGCGCCCTCTCCGTCGTGAAGAGGTGAGCCCTTGTGCCAGCCCTCTGTTTTCATGTTGTTTCCTGCATGAATTTGAAACTGTTATGACACAAAAGATAACCAATCTTCTGTACCATGACTTTGTCTAAGTCCACTTCGAGCAGCGCCTGGTTCACACGTCTAGGAAAAGGATATTTATTTTGGACCTAATTTATCCCTTGAATATATCATTGTTTGACTTTGTCTAAGTCCACTTTGGTCAGTGTCCAGTTCACACGTCTAGGAAAGGGATATTTATTTTGGACCTAATTTATCCCTTGAATATATCATTGTTTGACTTTGTCTAAGTCCACTTTGGTCAGTGTCCAGTTCACACGTCTAGGAAAGGGATATTTATTTTGGACCTAATTTATCCCTTGAATATATCATTGTTTGACTTTGTCTAAGTCCACTTTGGTCAGTGTCCAGTTCCCACGTCTAGGAAAAGGATACTTATTTTGGACCTAATTTATCCCTTGAATATATCATTGTTTGACTTTGTCTAAGTCCACTTTGGTCAGTGTCCAGTTCACACGTCTAGGAAAGGGATATTTATTTTGGACCTAATTTATCCCTTGAATATATCATTGTTTGACTTTGTCTAAGTCCACTTTGGTCAGTGTCCAGTTCACACGTCTAGGAAAGGGATATTTATTTTGGACCTAATTTATCCCTTGAATATATCATTGTTTGACTTTGTCTAAGTCCACTTTGGTAAGTGTCTAGTTCACACGACTAGAAAAAGGATGTTTATTTTGGACCTAATTTATCCCTTGAATATATCATTGTTTGACTTTGTCTAAGTCCACTTTGGTAAGTGTCTAGTTCATACGTCTAGGAAAAGGATATTTATTTTGGACCTAATTTATCCCTTGAATATATCATTGTTTGACTTTGTCTAAGTCCACTTTGGTCAGTGTCCAGTTCCCACGTCTAGGAAAAGGATACTTATTTTGGACCTAATTTATCCCTTGAATATATCATTGTTTGACTTTGTCTAAGTCCACTTTGGTAAGTGTCTAGTTCATACGTCTAGGAAAAGGATATTTATTTTGGACCTAATTTATCCCTTGAATATATCATTGTTTGACTTTGTCTAAGTCCACTTTGGTCAGTGTCTAGTTCACACGACTAGAAAAAGGATGTTTATTTTGGACCTAATTTATCCCTTGAATATATCATTGTTATAGATTAATCATGATGCTTGACCTATAAACAGATAGAAAAAGCAAGAGACAAAGAAAACAAAGGAAAAACAGAGCAGAGTCCTGTATGAGAAATTCGTTCGTGTGTAAACAGAACAAGATGGGCTGAAGCTTAAAAGGGAATGATGTGTTGTTATAGTGAAGAAAGGAAGACCGTTTTAACAATATATGTTTATTAAAAAATAACAAGAAAAGTATTAAATTATTTTTCTCTAGTTCTAGGGTAGGGGAAACGGGTAGGTGAAACGGGAGAGTCGTTATAGAAATTGATGATGTAGAAATTCGTCTTGAAATGCCGATGCAAGAAGAGTTACGATGACGTAGAATTTGTGTGTAAGGGAGGCAGGGGTAACGGGAGTGCCTGAATAGGATAGTTAGACTTGCCCGGAGGGTACGCTGGGGGAAGGAAAACAAGAGAGAGATGGAGGTTAGTTCTCTCAATCGAGGGATCAACTAATTTTGCTTAGCGACTTTTCTACAGAGAGAACAAGCTCCATGGGCTAACATCAGGAAGGGAATGTGAGACCGTGGAAAGCAACTGCCTCTTTAGCTTCGGTCAACGCGTTTTATAGGGTGACTTCTCCCCATCACGTGACTAGTGACATCATGCCGGGCTGCCGAGTGGGGGGGGGGAGAATGCTATTCATGATAGTGCCCTCTGCAGACTCAAATTGAACTGTCAGGGGGATGTACTACTGGCAGGGGGGGGGAAAAATGTTATGTTTTATTTAACGGTGCTCGCAACTGCAGAGGTTATATCAGCGTCGCCGGATGTGCCGAAATTTTGTCCCGCAGGAGTTCTTTTACATGCCAGTAAATCTACTGACATGAGCCTGTCGCATTTAAGCACACTTATATGCCATCGACCTGGCCCGGGATCGAACCCGCAACCTTGGGCATAGAAGGCCAGTGCTATACCAACTCGCCAACTAGTTCGATGGTGGGGGAAAAAGTAACCTGGCAAGTAGCATGTGTTCCTTCTTACTGGGTGGCCGATCTCTCTTTTCTCAAACAAGGATGGCGAGGGTGGAAGGCAGGGGAAGAATGAACGTCTTATCTCTAAGATTTACCACGTGGAGGGCGAACTAGAGAATAAGTGAGTCGAGGAAGACTTGCAAGATGCGTAAATGAAGGAATCACAAGCAATATAATTTTGTAAAGTTAGATTTGGTGGTGGGAAATGGGAGTACCCCAACAAAGACTGTAAAATGCTGTGCTTGGACTCGTACAGTATAATTAATGCATTAAAATTGTGTGTGGTGCTGGTACAGGTACCATTCACTGCAGCAACCCATGCAGATCCGTCGGGACAACCTGGAAGACGCGTTGCTGCTGCACCAGTTCCTGCGGGATGCAGACGACGAGTTGCAGTGGGTGGCAGAGAAGGAGCCGCAGGCCGCCTCCACTGACCTCGGCACCAGCCTTACAGCTGTGCAGAGCCTGCAGAAGAAGCACCAGGTGAGTGGGGAGTGCGTAGTAAATGTGGCACCATCATCATCATCCATCTTCTTATCGTCTCTTCCTTTTTGTTGGTCGACTCCAGATATGCCTCCTATTGTCTCTATCTTTCCTTGTTTTTCCTGTCTATATTTCTTCTTCTTCTTCTTCTTCTTCTTCTGCCTGACAAGTGTTAGGCCACAAGGCCTGTTACGGTCTCACATAAAATTTTCACGCCATCTCTTAGCAGGACGACCCACAGATCTTTGGCCATGTGGTACATAATCATAAATTGCCTTTGGGAGTCTACTATTACTCATTCTTTCCAAATGATGTTTCCAATTAGACTGATATTGAACAATGTAATCTAAAACTGGTTGAGTTTTTAGTTCCTTTAAAATTCCACAATTTCTTTTCAGATCCCATTTAGTATAGCCCGCTGTTCTTTGCATGAATCGCATTTCACAAGCCGTTAATTCTGCTTTTATCTGCTTTCCTCAGTGTCCATGCTTCGCTGCCATCGGTCGTGCCAATGTGTTGTAGAGACGTATGCGGGTGTGTTTCTGAACCAAGGATGGTTTCATCACACTATTTATAATGCCCATAGCTCTTATGTATTTATTAATTTTCTGTGATATGTCCAATTCTTCAAAAATGGAAAGATTGTAACCTAAATATGGGAAACTATTACATCTCTCTAATATTTTATTATTGAGACAAATTTTACTTTGTATTGGGTATTTCCCACAGAATGCCATAATTTTTGTTCTATCTGTTGAAATTTCCATATTGTATATGGCTGCTACTTGCTGCAAATTATATATTGGCCTTTGGAGGTCGTCTTCTGAAAGTGCTAATAATAACAAATCATCTGCAAAGATAATTGAATGCAATTTAAGGTGTCTGTTAATTTGTATATATCCATGGCGAGTTTGCTTCCACTCTTTCATTATTCGGTTCATATAAATAATAAAGAGAATGAGTGATAATCCACATCCTTGTCTTACACCAGTATTGATGGGTGTCCAAGATGACAGCTTAGGTACCATCTTGTTTAATTGCTATTTTATGTCTATATTTCTTCCCATTCATATTCCCATTCCTGTAGCCTCCTCTTAATTTGGTCCATCCATCTTTCTCATAGTTCTCCTCATGGTCACTTTCCTTTTGTCTTTTTGTAATCTTGTATTTTCCATTCTTTTTATGTGTGTGAGCCGCGACTTTACAAAAAAAAAAAACAGAAGAGACCAAGTAAGTAACGACATCAGGAGCCACTCTGAATACAGGAAAATTTAACAAGCTTAGAAAACAATAGCCTCAAATGGCTTTTTTCAAATTTGTACAGATACAAAATTAAAAAATGGGCCGAATCTTGGTAACAGTCCTCCTCTATGTAGGCAACAAGCTTCGCAACACTGTCCACAAGTAGCATACATTTAAGCGTCCTTGTTTACTGCACATGCACAATGCCTTGTATCTGGAACTTGGTAAAATTAGGTGTCCACACCTGTGGAGTAACGGTTAGCGCATCTGGCTGAGAAATCAGGTGGCCCGGGTTCGAATCCCGGTCGGGGCAAGTTACCTGGTTGAGGTTTTTTCCGGGGTTTTCCCTCAACCCAATATGAGCAAATGCTGGGTAACTTTCGGTGTTGGACCCCGGACTCATTTCACCGGCAATATCACCTTCCTTTCATTCAGACGCTAAATAACCTGAGATACTGATACAGCGTCGTAAAATAACCTACTAAAAAAAAAAAAAAAGTAAAATTAGGTGGTCCAAATTTTGTTTCTGGATCTGTACCTTACAGCTTAATATTCCAGTCTTCATTCTTTCTGTACCTTAGATATTTTCGTAACTGTCTTCTCTGTGTTTGTCTCTAAACTATATTCTCCTGCAATTGATTTCCATTGTTCAACTCTCTACATTTTTGTAATATTTTCATGTAAGGCTCTTATCTTTGAAGCCTGGAGTGTACTTAGATCTCTTTTTCTACACATCATGTTTCTGAAGCTTACATTAAGACTAGTTTCAAATATGTTTTATACATTACTATCTTGCTCTTTATATGTTATATCTTCATTCAAAATTAATTGTGAATCATATATACATTTGAACTTTTCTCTATTCTTTTACTAATTTCATCTCCTTCTGAATTTTTTCATGTCATTGCGGGACCAGTTTTGATTTGATTAGAGTGGAACGGATCTTATGGTCCGTACCGTAATGCAGACGATGATGATGATTATTTGATGAAAATTTAATTTTTGTGTTATCACAGTCTACTATATACAGTCACGAAGATTGAGTTTTGAGGGTGCTAGAAACAATGGACTGTGACGGTTCTATTTTGCATTGCCTGTAATGAGGCGATATTAGCGATCCTAGTGGTGAGCAACTATCTAATGTTTGCATATTTACTACTTATTGAGCTTCGCGACTGTATATACTAGACTGTGGTGTTATCATGTGAATATTTGAAAAAATATATTTACATTAAAAAAATTCAAAATATGTGTTTTTATGTGAAATCAAATTTAAAATATATGCTCAGGTGACCTTGTTCGAAACTTAAAGCACAATTACGAGTTTCTATTACAGTGCAACTAAAATATTTATTTACCTAAGAATCCTAACCCTACTAATCACTATGAAATTCTGGAGTCTGAAGCAGTAACATGGTGTGAGCATAGCTGGTCTTGTTGTCATGAGTGTTGAAGCTAATGTGTGTCCTTGTACAGGCGCTGGAGGCCGAGCTGGTGTCGCGGGAGCCTGTGGTGCAGGCACTGGTAGGGCGTGCGCAGAGGATGGTGCGCAGTGGGCACTTTGCAGCGTCGCGTATCGAGGCCTGCAGCAGCGAGCTCACGGAGAGGCTGGGACACTTGCGAGACTTGGCCAGCGTGCGACGGCTGCGCTTGCTGGATGCCGTCGAGTCTCAGATGGTGAGTCCAGCAAACCAGTCTGCTGTGCTGCACACAATGATGATAATATATTCAAACCACGATAACCTATGCCCGTTTATTGCACTGTCCTGTATTCTACACACTTTTCTTCCAGTTTCTCGACATTATATATGAAATTCACCACTTAATACACTCGTCATCCCATATAAGATGCCCTCTTTCATCGTCTCAAAATTCTTAAAATGTATGTTTAAGAGTAGAATAACTCTTCTCGGGTTCTCAGCCAGGTGAGTTGGAGATTTGCTTCCAAGCTTTCAATGGCTAGCTCTGCCATCTTCTTCAGGGAATGAAGATGGCAGAGCTAGCCGTCGAAAGCTTGGAAGTAAATCTCCAACTCACCTGGCTGAGAACCCGAGAAGAGTTGAAGAAGATGGCAGAGCTAGCCATCGAAAGCTAGGAAGCAAGTCTCCAACTCACCTGGCTGAGAACCCGAGAAGAGTTGAAGAAGATGGCAGAGCTAGCCGTCGAAAGCTTGGAAGCAAATCTCCAACTCACCTGGCTGAGAACCCGAGAAGAGTTGAAGAAGATGGCAGAGCTAGCCATCGAAAGCTTGGAAGCAAATCTCCAGCTCACCTGGCTGAGAACCCGAGAAGAGTTATTCTACATCAAACGCTGAGAAAGCCTCAAGTCATACATATGTTTAAGAGTATTCAGAAAATCCACCTGAAATTTTAACGTCTGCAGTCCTGCATGTGAAAGGCACGTTTGAGTCTGTGTTTGGTGAATATAGTAGCATGGAATTGGGCCTTTATACTGCAGAGAGTCTGGTTGTCAGTTTTACATTCAATTCCCAGTGAAGACAGTACTCACTGCTGCAAATTTGGACAGTGCCGAGAAATTGCATTGTTGTTGGTAATATAACAATCTCGCAAATCACGATATTTTAAGAATGTTAAGAATCTGCGATCCAATTACAAAAGCCAAATACGTGCATGATGACATGGAACCTGTTCTTCACATGGGCGTCACTTCCCACTAATACGATCCTGTTTAATATGCGATTATTATGCCGTTTTTTCAAGGGCATCTTACTGAAGTTTCACTGTATTAATAATAATAATAATAATAATAATAATAATAATAATAATAATAATAATAATAATAATACTTACTTACTTACTGGCTTTTAAGGAACCCGGAGGTTCATTCCCGCCCTCACATAAGCCTGCCATTGGTCCCTATCCTGAGCAAGATTAATCCAATCTCTATCATCATATCCCACCTCCCTCAAATCCATTTTAATATTATCTTCCCATCTACGTCTCGGGCCTCCCCAAAGGTCTTTTCCTCTCTGGCCTCCCAACTAACACTCTATATGTATTTCTGGATTCGCCCATACGTGCTACATGCCCTGCCCATCTCAAACGTCTGGATTTAATGTTCCTAATTATGTCAGGTGAAGGATATAATGCGTGCAGCTCTGCGTTGTGTAACTTTCTCCATTCTCCTGTAACTTCATCCCTCTTAGCCCCAAATAATAATAATAATAATAATAATAATAATAATAATAATAATAATAATAATAATAATCCTTAGATTCGAACAGAAGAGCAGATATTGTAGCCATTTACAGGAGAGGGATGCCCTGCAGGCACAACATGTTGTTGTTGAGAAGAAATCCATTTATGAGTCCTGCATCCCTTATCTAAGTGAGAAATATAACATTCCCACTAGTCAGTGGAGTGTTTCTGGTCTTTTGTTTGGTGCATGTAGCACACTTCCTAAATCCATATGTAATATTTTAAAAGCACTCGGTCTCCGAATTTTTGAGATTGAAAAAATTTTATTGAATATTCTTAAGGATTCATTCCAAATATTACATTACCATTTATATTTTGGCCATTGATGATTCTATTGGGTTTGCATTTCTCTGGATGTTTTACTAAACAATTCCTGTATTTAATCTTTTTGTCTTTCTAAATTATTCTGTAGTGCTTTTATCTGGATATTTATGGTCACCCTCATTGAGGGCAGATTATTTTGTTAAAAATTAATATATAATAATAATAATAATAATAATAATAATAATAATAATAATAATAATGATAATAATTAAGTTCTGAGTGGAGAGAAATGCTAAAAATGACTGTGATGGTGGCACCAGTACGTTCTCTCCCTGGTCGCTCTACAGGCACAACCCACTGCAGTGAGTATGAAACTTTACCACATGTGCTTGGGAGTTGCCCACAGGGAGAAGTACTCAGAATAAAACGTCACAACACCATATGTTCTATGATCGCAGATGCACTTCGATCCAAAAATCTAGACGTTCACGAGGAAGTTCATTGTATTGCTGATGGTGGAAGCAATCGTAGGATCGATATCATAGCTATAAATAGAAATAAACAGACAGCCGAAGTAATTGATCCTACGATCAGATTTGAAATCTCAGCCACTCAACCATCTGAAGTGAATGAAGAGAAAAAGAAAATCTACGAGCCCACGATTCAGTACCTATTGGCGAAATACAACATAGAAAAAAATCACAGTTACCGGTCTCTTCTTCGTATTGTAAAGTGGAGGGAAAAATACAAGCTGACGAGAGATCTTCAAGATGCCATCGTCACCACCATTATAAAATTTTCTGTAGCGATATTTCGTCAGCATCTTTATGGCGTACATTCAATTTAAATTATACTAGTTTCTATTTTTTTTCTTATGTCTTATTCACTTTTGTCTGAAACCTGTTTATATAATTTTTCATTTTAAATTTTATAATGAGCTATTCTGTGTCGCAGGGCAAACCCAAAATATTGGGTCAGACCAATAAATTAAAATTAAATAATAATAATAATAATAATAATAATAATAATAATAATAATAATAATAATAATAATATATTTGTGATTATTGTTACAGTTCTATGCAGAAGCAAACGAGGCAGAGACGTGGATCAAGGAGAAGTGGCCTCTTCTGATGTCGAACGACTTCGGGAAGGATGAGGACTCGGTGCAGTCGTTGGCCAAGAAGCTGGAGGGCATGGAGAGGGACCTGAGCCAGTTCCAGCACACCGTGGGGAAGCTGGCCAAGCTGGCGCAGGGCCTTGTGGACCGCGGCCACTTTGACAGCCAGAACATCACGGCCAAGCAGGTATGAGTGACATGGCTGCTCAGAAAGGAGAAATTGATCTAACCATCATAATAATTATCTTATTCGTCATAGATGATGGACCATATGATCTGTTTCTTCTTATTATTATACTGCCTCATTAAGGAAATTTAGAGTTCATTTTTTAAAGATTCCAATAAGTCGGGTACAATTTAAAAAAGAATGGTATTCAATCATATTACTTATTTTAATGTAAATTATACATTTATAAATATACATTATATTTTAAAAAATTTTTGTTAACGTTTTTGCCATTCAGTATGATATATTCATACATTGATAAATTAGAGATATCTTGTGAAACAATACATTGCATTAAAATTGTAGTAAAGAGGTTTACATAATGTCAAAGCATAGATAGTTGATGCCAATATTAAAAGGGCTATTCCATATGAAATCGATCAGTGAAAAACCTCGCATTTTTTTATACTCCCAATTTTTCCCTATTTATACAAGGTGCTGAGGACAGTGCATTTTCAAAAATATTCTATCGAATGTCAAACGGTTTTTGTATTGTTGAGCGACAAATTTAGCGTACTTTATAAAAAAAAGCATCTTTCAGCGCTCAGAACTCTGGAACCATTTACTGCAGAACATTGAACAGGAGCTTATTTTGAAGCTGACATTTGGTAGGTTATGTTAAGAAGTAATCATTATTTTTATTGTACACAGAGAGACAGATAATCTGATTTTACTTACTTTTAGGCTTTTTTGCCAATTTGTAAAAATGTAAAAAAATATTGAGAAAAAAACCTTGTATTATTAAAAGGGATTCGGCATTGTTTGCTTAGTGGTATGGCAATAAGTTTCGAGGGTATTAAATAAATTAATTTCACATGTCTGGACTTGAACGGCGCAGTAACGCACGCACTGGCCGAGAGCTGAAGATAAGCGAGTGTTGGGCGTCATTTTACTCCTGTGTTTATGAAAACTTTTGATAAAGCTAGCCCAGCTATGCGCAACTAGACGAAACATCACGTGTTTGTCTCCTTGCCTTGCTTGTCTTGGCTAGCTCCCGCCTCACAGTCAGCTGGTTAGTTCACGCGCGTACTATTTATTTTCTTTATTTGATATTTTCAATACTTTCTTATCAACATACCATCGGTAAAAAATATGTGTTTATTTGTACTTTCAATGCGGAATCTAACTATATATTTTTAAAATATTTCTTCCTTGGCAAAGGCGTCTTAATGAGGAAAAATCTAAATTTCTCCATTTCCATAAAAAGTAAGAAAAACTGTTTACATGTCAATATAAACTTTAATTTCTCAGCATCAAAATAAACCATGATTTTGATCACTGGGTGAAAGGGTTTCGAAGCTACAACAGTTTAAAGTTACTAATTTTATGAAAATACGATAAATTTAAATATTTTAAATTTAAACACTATGAAGTTCTGATGCCTCAAACTTTACACAAAGCATTGTTCAGTGTGTTCTGTACAAAAAAAGTTTCATTTAGAAATTGTAAGGTCACTTTTCTCTGTATTTCGGTCGATTTGAGATGGATTAGCTCAAAAACATTAAAAAAAACGGTGAAACACTTGTGTACCAATTAAAATGAAATATCGAATATGCATATTTAATCAGAAATAAATTACTAATTATATCATATTAAATTAAACATACGTCAATACTGTTAATCAGATATGTATATTATTTTAATATGGTTAAACTTCTAACATACAACCAGAGGAGGTTAATGCTGTAAAACAAAATATCTATGAGTCAAACTATTCCATATTTCCAGGATAAATACAATAATAATATTAAAATATATTAATCAAATTTTAGTTACAAGTCTTCCCTTTAGTGCTAGAAGTATCACAACAAATATTTGTTTGAATGGCGAGGAAAATATAATTTTTGAGAAATCTCTAGAGACAGAGATAGTGACAGATAAGTATAGTCAAATGTATCTGTGGCGATGCTAAGAAATCGTTTATATGCAAACATACACTGTTATTAAGAAATTGATCTACTTCAATGACATAAATCGATCATGTCAGAAACCTGATATGTACCATTCTGTCAGAACGACACAAACTCATACCGCTACACTAATTAGTGCATGCGTCTTGTGGTGCAGGCAGAGATAGAGGCGCAGTTCTCGGAGCTGCAGGCCATGGCGGCACAGCGCTCGGCCCGGCTGGCTGAGTCACTCAAGTTGTATCGCTTCCTGAGGGAGGCGGATGAGGTGGCGGAGTGGATGGGCGACCAGACAGCGCTGGCTGCTTCAGAGGACTACGGCCGAGATGTGGAGCACGTGGAGCTGCTGATCCAGACGTTCGACTCATTCCTGTCCAGCCTGGCCGCCAGCGGGGGCCGAGTCACTGCATGCCTCTCCACAGGCCGCGCCCTCATTGCCGAGGGCAACCCTGAGCGCGATCGCATCCAGGCCAAGCTCGACGACACGCAGCAGCTGTGGGAGGACCTGAGAGAACTGGCTCATGCGCGGCAGGAGGTGGGTATTGTGGGCAGAATGCTTCTGTAGCCTTTGACAGAGACTTTAAATGTGCCGTACATGAAGAGTAGGCCTGTAAGTTAGAAAGTGTGCGGTATTAATCTGTCTGTGTACAGCGATTTCTACTAAACTATTGGACGGATTTTGTTCATATTCAGTATCTACGAGTCAATTTATCAGGGAATGATGTACATGAAATATAATAATTTTAGTACTAGTCTGTCTGTGTACAGCGATTTCTACTAAACTATTGGACGGATTTTGTTCATATTCAGTATCTAAGAGTCAATTTATCAGGGAATGATGTACATGAAATATAATAATTTTAGTACTAGTCTGTCTGTGTACAGCAATTTCTACTAAACTATTGGACGGATTTTGTTCATATTCAGTATCTAAGAGTCAATTTATCAGGGACTGATGTACATGAAATATAATAATTTTAGTACTAGTCAGTCTGTGTACAGCGATTTCTACTAAACTATTGGACGGATTTTGTTCATATTCAGTATCTAAGAGTCAATTTATCAGGGACTGATGTACATGAAATATAATAATTTTAGTACTAGTCAGTCTGTGTACAGCGATTTCTACTAAACTATTGGATGGATTTTGTTCATATTCAGTATCTACGAGTCAATTTATCAGGGAATGATGTACATGAAATATAATAATTTTAGTACTAGTCTGTCTGTGTACAGCGATTTCTACTAAACTATTGGACGGATTTTGTTCATATTCAGTATCTACGAGTCAATTTATCAGGGAATGATGTACATGAAATATAATAATTTTAGTACTAGTCTGTCTGTGTACAGCGATTTCTACTAAACTATTGGACGGATTTTGTTCATATTCAGTATCTACGAGTCAATTTATCAGGGACTGATGTACATGAAATATAATAATTTTAGTACTAGTCACTCTGTGTACAGCGATTTCTACTAAACTATTGGACGGATTTTGTTCATATTCAGTATCTACAAGTCAATTTATCAGGGAATGATGTACATGAAATATAATAATTTTAGTACTAGTCTGTCTGTGTACAGCGATTTCTACTAAACTATTGGACGGATTTTGTTCATATTCAGTATCTATGAGTCAATTTATCAGGGAATGATGTACATGAAATATAATAATTTTATTACTAGTCTGTCTGTGTACAGCGATTTCTACTAAACTATTGGACGGATTTTGTTCATATTCAGTATCTACGAGTCAATTTATCAGGGAATGATGTACATGAAATATAATAATTTTAGTACTAGTCTGTGTGTGTACAGCGATTTCTACTAAACTATTGGACGGATTTTGTTCATATTCAGTATCTACGAGTCAATTTATCAGGGAATGATGTACATGAAATATAATAATTTTAGTACTAGTCTGTCTGTGTACAGCGATTTCTACTAAACTATTGGACGGATTTTGTTCATATTCAGTATCTACGAGTCAATTTATCAGGGAATGATGTACATGAAATATAATAATTTTAGTACTAGTCTGTCTGCATACAGCAATTTCTACTAAACTATTGGAAGGATTTTGTTCATATTCAGTATCTACGAGTCAATTTATCAGGGAATGATGTACATGAAATATAATAATTTTAGTACTAGTCAGTCTGTGTACAGTGATTTCTGTAAACTATTGGGTGGATCAATGTTACAGATGTTTTTAGGTCTCTCTTTATATCATGTAGTTGGTTAATAGTAACGGAACATATATCTTACAAGTAGAGGTAATATCTAAATATTCATAAACGTGAATATTCAGTGTCTTAGGCAGATCCAAACTTGGAAAAGGAACATTTATATTAGCGTAAAATTGACTGTCTGTTCATCACAGAATAGGGTTATGAAATGTTCCTGCAGTAACTTGAGGATATACAAGAGCTGATGTTGTTGCAGGCTCTGGCTGGAGCGAAGCAAGTTCATGTGTTCGACCGTCGAGCAGACGAGACGATTGGCTGGATACAAGAGAAGGATGCAGCCTTGTCTGCACAGGGCTACGGGCAGGACTTGGAGACCATTCAGGCTCTGGTGCGACAACATCAGGTGTTCGAGACCGACCTCGCTGCTGTTAAAGAACAGGTACAGTATCATGCCATTCCTTGGTTATGTCTGTGTTGATACTGGCTCAACTAGTGGAGAAGTTACTTAAGTGGTTAAGCCACCTGGGTTATGGACGAAATGTGTTATAATGTGTTCAAAACAGTGGTTGGGGTATTGAATATGTTTCACATTCCTAGTACTCATGATATGGTATGTTTTTTCGTTATTTCTTTCTTTATCATTATTATCCCTGCCACCAACATGACTGCTTCCATCCACACTACCAGCACTACTGCTATTACCACCATCTTCAAACATATGGAAATAAGGTGTGTCCCAGTCAATTTAAACATGTAAATAAATAGTGTGTTTAGCTCGCGCAAGAAATGATTGCCGAAAACCAATGGCGGCATTGCTGTCAGTTTTGACGTGTGTATGTAGGCACGCCGAGGGGGGAGAGGTGCAAGCCGATGGAAGTACTGTCTCTTCCAAGAAGATGGAAATAAAGAACGTAGCAAGAGAAACATTCAAAGCTAATTAAACGCGCAATATATGTTTACAAATGAAATACTAATATCGTGCGATACAAGACAGGTATTCATGTATTGGCCTGATGGTCTTATCTCTACCAGGTTAAATAAATAAAATAAAATAAAAATAAAAATAAATAAATTCACATGCAATGGAACAAACTAAAGTCGTAATGTAACTATCACAACGCAAGACTGATTCTGTCGATGTCATTTCTCTTCCGACTGTACTCTTGAATATCATTCAAGCTATCTCGTGACCTTTCCTGTCGCCCGCTCTTCCTTATCGGAGTGTTTGATTCGCATTCCTTCCGTCGGTATTCCGTGCTTGCGAGACCTATATCAATGAATTTTAAATATACAGAGTGTCCCAGTGGATTTAAACACGTAAAAAAACTGATTGTCCCAGTGTTTTTAAACACGTAAATACACAGAGTGTACAATGAATTTAAATATGTAGCTCTTTGGTCGATAAACCTCACAAATTAATAACATAGTGTGAATACTACCCACCCTATACAGAGTGAAGTTCAGAGGTGTGGTTCATTTGTCGTAATGAGCGAGAATGCAGTGGTGGATTGCGAACTTCATCTCTGCCTTAAAAGTGTTCATAACAAGGAAATAATAACAAGGGGAAGGGGATATAAAAATCTATTTAGAATTATATTAATTTCATCTGTATTTGCTTATTTTGTTGTTTCTTATTCAATTGTCTTTTTATAAATAGTCATACTGGAACATGCATCTTATCTCAGAAAGCTTTCAAAATTAGACGCCACGTCTTAAGTAGTCACTGTTAATTGTGCATGAAGATTGACAACTGTGTTCTTTTGTGAATTTACTGTGTCCAGTTCAGGCCAAACTTCTTAGGAAATTCTTCTGTATATATTCTGTCTGAGGCAGTGATTGGTTGCTTTAATGCCATGCGTGTGGGAAGCTGGTCTTTATCATATGTAAGTTATGTAATAATGAAACCTTCGGCATATACTGGGTGTTCATTTCAAAGTGTGTCATGACGTCACTGTTGCTGGGTCACCGATTTGAAGCGAGTTTCAGCTTATATGTTAGAGAAGTTGCCTATTATTTAAGGCGTTCTTCAATCTGAACTTGAGAACGTGTACGGTATAACTTGAACGTCGTAGCAACAGATGGCGGTCTGTACGGTCTGTGTGCTACCATAACCTCTTTCGAACTGTGTTTTGCGCCGGCAAGTCGTACGCAGGGTATTTGTTATCATCGGTTGCGTACGGTAACATTCCACAACACAAATCAAATGCTCCGTGTCCATGTTGACCGTTGGAGTTAATGTCAACAAATATGTAAGTAATCGTCTTAACCCTCTCCCCCATATCCCGACAGTACGTATTTCCAAACAGTTACATTCCTGCCACTACCGGCGTTACCGTATGTATTGGTACGTACTCTTCAGAATGAACGCCGTACTTGCTAGGCAACTTCTCTGCCTCATAGGTTATACACCTCTGCGGAAGTGTAGGAAGATTGAATTCTCTAGGCTCATCGGCTAGCCACATGACGGCATACAGCGAGCCATGACACCCAGTAGTTAGAAGAAGGAATACCTCACTTGAAGTGCCTTGATTCTGAGGTAGGATCTGCTGCTTTAATGTTGGGATGTTACTGACAACTTGCCACGTTGCAGGTGGAGTCGGTGACTGAAGAGGCAGGACGCCTGGCGTCGCTGTTCCCTGACGCACGCGAGCACATCGCAGTGAAGCACGAGGACGCCCTGGAGGCGTGGGGCGAACTGCTGGAGAAGTCGGCGCAGCGCCGCGACAAGCTGCAGCAGGCCGAGCAGCTGCAGGCGTACTTCGACGAATACCGGGACTTGATGTGAGTGGAACTTCTGCTGCAGTTAGAGTTCTCATGTTCTCTTCTTATTCTTTCTCTTTTCGTCTTTCTCCTCTTACTCTCGAAATTGTTTTCTTCTCAAGTTTCTCCTTTTCTCATTAAATTTTTTCTGTTCTTGGCCTATTCTCAAGCTTCCCCTTCTTTTCTCAACTTTAAGCTACTCTTTCTTTTGAACATTCTTTTCTCAATATTCTCCTTTTTTTTCTTTTTCAATGTTTCCTTTCATTTCTTGTCAATCTTCTTTTCCTTTTCTTCTTATCCTTAGCATTTTTTTTCTTCAACATATTATTTCTTGTCAACCTTTTCTCAAGCTTCCTCCTGTCAGCACTCTTTTTACAATATTCTTTTACTTCTCTTTTCAGTCTCTTGTTTTCAATCTTTTCGTACTCGCTTTCCAATCTTTTTTATTTATTTTATTGGGTTATTTTACGACGCTGTATCAACATCTAGGTTATTTAGCGTCTGAATGAAATGAAGGTGATAATGCCAGTGAAATGATTCCGGGGTCCAGCACCGAAAGTTACCCAGCATTTGCTCGTACTGGGTTGAGGGAAAACCCCGGAAAAAACCTCAACCAGGTAACTTGCCCCGACTGAGATTTGAACCCGGGCCACCTGGCTTCGCGGCCAGACGCACTGACCGTTACTCCACAGGTGTGGACTTTCCAATCTTAGTCTTCCTCCTGTCAACATTATCTCTTCATTATTTTCTTAACTTCTCTTCTGAGCCTCCTCTTGTCAAACCTTTTCGTGCTCTCTTTTCAACTTCCTCTTGCCACCGACGTGACTCAGTTGGTTAAGGTGCTTGCGTGCCAGTCTGAAGTTATGCTCGGGCGCGGGTTCGATTCCTGCTTGGGCTTATTACCCGGTTAGGTTTTTTCCGAGGTTTTCCCCAACCATAAGATGAATATCGGGGAATTTATGGCGAATCCTCGGTCTCATCTCACCAAATACCATCTCGCTATCATCAATCTCATAGACGCTAAATAACCTATTAGTTGATACAGCGTCGTTAAATTACCAACTAAAAATAAAAAGAAAGAACTTCCTCTTTTCCTTCTCATCCTTCTTTTAATATCCTCTTTTCATCGTATTTTCTTCACACTTCTGAACTTCTTTTCCCAGGCTTTACACCTCTTTCCTTCTCACCCTCACTTCAAGCCACTGCTTCTCTTCTTAACCTTTTTTCGTTGTTTTTTTTTTTTTTTTTTTTTTGTCTCTCTTTCAGCCTCCTCTTATGCTTTCTCTCCTTCTCCTCTGAACCTCCTCTTTCCAGACTTCTCTTTCTGTTCTTAAGTTTGTCCTTGTGTCAAATTTCTGCTATAGTAAACCTTATCTTTTCTCTAGTTTCTCTTGCTTTTGCGAACTTTCCCCTCTTGAGATTTATCTCTTTCCTTCACCTCCTCCTTTTTTCAAACTTCTCGTTCTATCAAGTCACTCTTCCTGATTGACCACGTTGTTTACTGTGCTGCAGGGCGTGGATCAACGAAATGATAGCGAAGGTGACGGCGCCTGATCTGGCGCAGGACGTGCCGGGTGCCGAGGCTCTGCTGGTGAGGCATGAGGAGCATCGGGCTGAGATCGAAACGCGGGCGGACGCGTTCGCCAAATTCTCTCAGACGGGCCACAAGCTGATTGCAGATGGACATTTCTTGGCGCCTGAGATAGAGGAGAAGATCAGCGTGCTGGAGCAGCGCAAGCAGCTGCTAAGCGACACCTGGACGCGACGCAAGGGCATCTACGAGCAGAATCTGGACACACAGGTTTGTTGGACTTCTTCCGTCTTTGATGAATTACAGAACACGTAACATTTCCGAAGTTGTCCTATTTGTGATCTTTCAAATGAGTAAATCACCTTAACTGATCAGCAACTAAGAACAGGAGATTACGAACTGTGATTGATAGGAACTTTATACTTAAAATTTGTTGTTGTTTTCTAATGCCAGGCGTTTGACAATAAAGTCATTTGACTTCTTGCACTCCAATATTGATTCTGTACCATTAAAGCAGTCCCCGCCTGGAGGTCCGATTGGGGGACTATTTTACCTCCAGATAATTTTACCTTAATGGTACTCATTTCATATTGGCAAGTTGTAGCCGATTTAAGTGAACACCATATTTTAACGTTTTGGTGGCTACTTCATCCACACACAACCCCCAGAATGTCTGGACGACCACACCTGCTGTTGGTCGACGGGTCCATTGGACCTAGCTGGGAGATCTTGTTGATCACCAGTTTTCCCTCCTTAAGCCACTGGAGGACGATTTTAGTGCCATAGCAGGTCAGCACTAGGAACAGAAAAGTAGAAAGAGGAGGAAGGAAAGGGAAATGAACCCCTAGGCCTCGAATGCTCTGATGCCGTCAGGGTCGAAGAACGTAAGAGTTCAGTCAGAGGACTGGATAGGAAAGGGTAAAGAGGGAATTAGGTATTGAATAGAGGAAAATTATACCAAATTCAGTCATTAACTCATCAAGCTGACCAGTGCTAATTGATGAGTAGCCCCTCCCTTTAGTTCAGCTTGTAAAATTATGCTTACTAACAGCTGCACCACGGGAAGGTAGGGATGGGACATTGGGTATTTGTCCAGGTTGGTTCCTTAAAGCCTTCAATGGGAAGGATTAATGGCTCTCCCCCCTGTATCCGACAGATACCCTTTTGCAGCCACTTAAAATTTGTAAATCCTCTTCAAACTGAGATATGTGACATTTCAATCTGACAACAGTTAAATATGTTAAGACTTAGTTCTAACCTCATTTACATGTCATAGGGGAAAATTGAGTTTAAAGTTTCTCCTATAGCTTTGCATTAATGCATTTGAAAAACCTCACTTCTAGCACTTTTACAACTCGAAAATTCAGTTGAATTCTTTCATATATCGACAGAGGACATTATCAAAGATACTAAAATTAATATAAAAGGAAATGTCCAGATAACTGTTTTTAACTCCAGAGTGTCCTTAAAATTCAGATTATATACAGGGTTATTCAAAAAGAAAGAGCAGATTTCAAATATTTATTTTAAACAAACTATAAACAGTAGAAACACTTTCCACACACCATTGGATAGAGAAAGGTTTAAAGTTTTATAGTCCATGAGGTTGCAAGCACTCAACATGCGCATCATGTGTTGCGCGACAAACATCAAAACGGTGGCCCTTTTCTTGCCACACAAGAATCAACTGGTCCCTAGTTATGGAATTCACGGTTCCAACAATTCGATATCGTAGATCTTGAAGAATAGCAGGGAGGTGTGGTACAAATACCCTGTCTTTTATGTACCTCACAGATAAAAATCACAGGGGGTAAGATCGGGGGACCTGGGGGGGCCACACAGATGAACACGATCTTCTCCACCTCTTTCAATCCAACTCCTCGGAATGGTGTCGTTCTGATAATGCTCCACTAAAAAAAAAGTTCATACACTTTCTTTACAGAAACGGCGCAAAAACATTCATCTTCGGTGAGTTCTTGCATGTTCGGCGACTACGCAAGGATTTTCAGTCCTTGAAATTCGGACTGGCGAGTAACCGCGGCGGACAGGCCATTGCTGTTTCCGCTTTGCTTATGGCCCCGGATCGAGTATCACGTGTAATCAAACGTTAAAAAAAAATTGAACCTTCCTCTATCTATTGGTGTGTGGTAAATGCTTCTAGTGTTTATACTTCGTTTAAAATAAATATTTGAAATCTGCTCTTTCTTTTTGAATAGCCCTGTATATATGTAAGCATACAGATTGTTTAAAATATGTAGGATTCACTTGAGAAACGAATTCAAGAGCAAAAAATTATTTTTAAGATTTCATATATACTTACCTCCGAAAAAACTTCGATTCCAAGTTACAGTCATAATAATATGCTTACCTTATAGAAAGTCCTTAGAACGAACTCCTTGTGCCTTGGTACAAGACCTGCAACACCACATGACTTCCACACGTACTGTATTAAAAAATTCCCAATGTCTGTCAAATTCTTTGGCAATCTTGTTCAACTTGTAAGAACATTTCAACATCTTCTGTTGGTGGATTCAAGGCCGAGGAATGTGCAGGTCAGACAATTGGTCCTCCGTGATCAATCCATTTACATGGAAATCGGAAATTATACTGAAGTATATTAAAAAGGAATTAAGTGAGATGCTGGATGGAGCATTCATTTTGTGTAATTATTTGCTTGCGGTTTATGCAAGATACTATGCCTAATTTTAGTAGAGCTTTTAGGAAATTTTTGGATAATAAGTTCTCAAGTAAATGGATTGGTTTGCAAGGACCTATTTATTGTCTGGCCTGTGTATTCATCAGACCTAAATCCACTTCATATTATTGCATACTCCATGGACCACAATGCACTTCACATTTACTTAAACCCACTATATACTCGACACTACGTGGAAATGTTGAACGAGGTTGTCAGCAAATTCGACAGACATCTGGAATTTTTTAACATGTGAGAAAGTTTACTGACATACTGGAGAACTGGATCACGTTGGGAAGATAATATTAAAATGGATTTGAGGGAGGTGGGATATGATGACAGAGAATGGATTAATCTTGCTCAGGATAGGGACCAATGGCGGGCTTATGTGAGGGCGGCAATGAACCTCCGAGTTCCTAAAAGCCAGTAAGTAAGTAAGTGAGAAAGTTTATTATGAATCGTTGCTGGGCTTATAGAGGCACAAGGAGCTTATTTTGAGCATTGTATACACACAATGTATTGAGATTTTGGGATAGAGTTTTCTGAAAAAAAAAATCAATACCTAATAATTAAATGAAAGCTAAAGAAATTATTTTAGTTGTCAGTTGAGAATTGATGCTAAGGCTTGCTGTTTAAGGTTTTGGTTTCTGTGAGAGTGTTCATTGAGTGTGGTTGAAGTTTGCGAATGTATAAGCATATGAATTTGTTTCCACAGATATTCAAGCGAGAGGCTGACTTACTGGAGAACTGGATCACGTCCCGAGAGCCACTGTTGCATGATGGGAAACTTGGCGAGACGATTGCACAGGTGGAGGATCTCATCCGTAAGCATGAAGACTTCGAGAAGACGATTGAAGCCCAGGAAGACAAGTTCAGTGCCCTTCGGCGCATTACTATGGTGAGTGGTTGGTGTACCGCCTCCATTTAGATGTGCCATTTTTCGTTATGGCTTTCCATGCCAGAGATCTGGGTTCAAATCTCAAGTAAAAATATAATTTATGATTAAAAATGAAGATGTGAAGACTAGATTTTCTTACATACTGTCATTACCAGGACGCGGATTTTGGTGACGTCATCTTTTTTTCTTTACAGCCTTTGCATTGCCCATAAATATATAAATCCTGGATATGAGCTGCTGGTTACAGAAATTTAAAGTTTTTACGTTATTTTTTGGCCATTTTTCGCTGTTTTAATCTCTCAACTTAAGTAGTTTTTTTTTTAATTTTTTATCATTTTTTATCATTTTTGAAATTTTGAGGGCATTTTTGGTCATCTTTTAAATTTTGAGGTACTCGTATTTGTTCTGAAAGGTGCCTAAGTAATTTTCTAGGAGTCTGTGCCACTGGATGATCAATGTCTTCTTCTGTCAGCCTCGGTAGCATACTTGGTATAGCGCTGGCCTTCTATGCTCGAGGTTGCGTGTTCGATCCCGGCCCAAGTGTTTAAATGCGACAGGCTTATGTTAAATGTTATGGTTTATTTAACGACGCTCGCAACTGCAGAGGTTATATCAGCGTCTCCGGATGTGCCGGAATTTTGTCCCGCAGGAGTTCTTTTACATGTCAGTAAATGTACTGATATGAGCCTGTCGCATTTAAGCACACTTAAATGCCATCTACCTGGCTCGGGATCGAACCCGCAACCTTGGGCATAGAAGGGCAGCGCTATACCAACTCGCCAACCAGGTCGATGGCTCATGTCAGTAGATTTACTGGCTTGTAAAAGAACTCCTGGGGGACAAAATTCCGGCACACCGACAATGCTGATATAACCTCTGCAGTTGCGAGCGTCGTTAAATAAACCATAATTTGAATTTCAGTGTCTTCTGATGTTGCTTCTGTGAGAACCCTACACTGTTTTTTGTTTCTTAGACTAAACATTTCCTGTTGACTGAAATTTATTATAAAGATTCTGGATTGATATGTGATGAAATTTTTATACCTGGGATTCGTGTTTCAAACCGCCTTTGTACTTGCCTGATAGACTGGTTAACACATATGAATCATAAATATATATACACATTGTTCAGTAGTAAACATTTTATTAGTCTTTATACGGTTTAAACTTATTCACACTTTCACTTTAAATGCACAAGGAAACACCCTATACTACATTGTAGTATGTTCCATGTCACTCGCCAGTCTCTTGGAGCTTGCGTCACCGCCTCTGCCAGCCCACCGTTCCCCACCGCGAGTGTGTCAGAAGTGCACAGTGGAAACCCTCGCTTCTGTTGACACCTCATCTGATCACTCTGCATCTAGTCTTGTTATTCCACACTCCAGAACGTACATGGCTTCTTATGGAGCTATAAACAAAAGACTGTTGAAAATAGCGCCATTTTAAAAGTTTTTTATTGGAAGGGGGGGGACTACACATCAACAAAGTATCAGCTACAGTGAGAATCACGTAAGAGCAATTCCTAAAAGTCTAATTTGGCCGTCTCTTCAGTGTTGCCAACTAATACTAGATATCACCAAAGAGGGTAAAATCACAATGCTACGTACTGAAATAATAATAATAATAATAATAATAATAATAATAATAATAATAATAATAGTAATAATAATAATAATAATGTTGTTGTTGTTTTCTAATGCCAGGCGTTTGACAATAAAGTCATTTGACCTCTTGCACTCCAATATTTTTCAAAGATATTATCATGGTCAGCCACTGAAGCACAGATTTTGAGGTGTTCCGAATCCAATTGGAGTGAAAATGGCAAGTTGTAGCCGATTTAAGTGAACACCATATTTTAACGTTTTGGTGGCTACTTCATCCACACACAACCCCCAGAATGTCTGGACGACCACACCTGCTGTTGGTCGACGGGTCCATTGGACCTAGCTGGGAGATCTTGTTGATCACCAGCTTTCCCTCCTTGAGCCACTGGAGGACGATTTTAGTGTCATAGCAGGTCAGCACTAGGAACAGAAAAGTAGAAAGAGGAGGAAGGAAAGGGAAATGAACCCCTAGGCCTCGAATGCTCTAATGCCGTCGGGGTCGAAGAAAGTAAGAGTTCAGTCAGAGGACTGGATAGGAAAGGGTAAAGAGGGAATTAGGTATTGAATAGAGGAAAATGATACCAAATTCAGTCATTAACTCATCAAGCTGACCAGTGCTAATTGATGAGTAGCCCCTCCCTTTAGTTCAGCTTGTAAAATTATGCTTACTAACAGCTGCACCATGGGAAGGTAGGGATGGGACATTGGGTATTTGTCCAGGTTGGTTCCTTAAATAATAATGTAGTATTAATAATAAGAATGTCTTGCTTATTTACCACATCTCATCTTTATGTTGCGAGGTGTTTCCTAAATGGTTCAATAATTTATGATATAGTATATTTTCCTCCTGTACTTCTCGCATATTATGTTCGTAATTAGGATTAGTATGATCTAATATTACAATTTATTTTGTCAGGCAACATGAAATTTATTGCTTTTACTAAGGAGTTTATGATTCAGGAACCTAACCTAAAAATGTATTTACTTACTTCCATTTTCATCAGTTTGCTCTACTATAAACCGAAATCATTGCTGCCAACATAACAGTTGGAAAATAACTACCAGTTGTAGTATTTGTCAGTATCCGAAATTCGAAACGAAGTTGGTAAAAGAAAATTCAACCTGAGAGCTAGAAAATCACTATAATCCACTAGCATATTTAGTAATAGTGGAAAAATGGTTAGGTTTCACCCTTAGGGTATTAAGTAAGCTGATCCGGACTATATATGGGATTTTAATGTGGAATTTAAAATATGTACACAGAACTGAAAAGTATTTTAAACTGAATTCTGGTATATTGAGATAATATTGTATTGAACATTCTTTTTTGGCAAATTGGTCAGTTTGAGCAGTGTGCTGGAATTTGATATTTTTCTGAAGTTGTGAACAAGTGCTGCATGTACTTTTTTTGCTGTTTCCAGCTGGAGGAAGCATTCCAGAAGCAGCAGCAGGATGAGATGGCAGCCCGCCAAGCAGAGAAGGAGCGCGTGGAGAGGGAGAGAATCGAGGCTAGGAAGAGGCGAGAGGTGCAACGTATTACAGAGGTATGACGTATGTTCATGTCATTCATCTCAAGTTGTAGTATTCCAACATACCTAAATTATAGACGTACATGGTCAGCTGTTTTCTTTGTTTTAAGGGAGGCTGTTTCAGTGACGAGAATCAAAATATATAATTTTTAATTTTAAGAAATTCTGATACAAAGACACACAAGAATAGGCTTGTACAAAACCTTAGCACAGCCAGTATTAAGCTATGGTAGTGAAGCGTGGACTGTGAAGAATAAAGATGTCAGTAGAATAACAGCAAGTGAGATGAGGTTCATGAGAGCAACAGCTGGATATACTCGCTGGGATCATAAAAAAATGAGGACCTAATGCAAGAACTTCAAATAGAACCCATTATGCAGTTCATCAGCAAATATCAACTTCAGTGGAAGGGTCATCTCGAACGAATGAATCGATGCAGAATTCCAAAAGCACTGTTTCATTACCATCCGTATGGCAAAAGATCTCTAGGCCGCCCAAAGAAGAGATGGAATGAAAATTCTAGTTTGAGACCGTAACAGGCCACTTGGCCTAATACTTGTTAGGAAGACGACGACGACGAAGAAATTCTGAATCCTTCTTTATTTTAGTAGACAATGTATATATTTTACACTCATAACTGCTCCAGAAATGGGTAAAAAATATAAAAATCCATTGTTGCAACAAAATACCACGCCCTCCTTTAGTGATATCGGTTCTTTGCTTACCATTTTGCGACAAAAAATGTATCACAACAGAATCGCCAAGCCAGAATTTTATTAATGCCCTGTAAGGAGAAAGAAGACAGATAACAGAAGTGATCTAAAACGGCAGGAAGAAGATCAGAAGATGGTTATAGGAACATTAAGACATGTCAGTCTGAACTGTGTGAATCTTAATCACAGTTTTCTCGATTATGCATTTTTCCATATCAGTAAGATACACTTCGTTACCTGAAACTATTCTTGCCTAAGAGATATTTTCATAAAATGCTAATGAGTCTCTTTAATTAATTAATTGAACGAGAAATTATTATGATGTTGCAAGTTTCACTCATTGTATGAATAGAAATGGAATTTTTTTCTGCAAAAAAAAATTCAAATGTCCATATACATGCAAATTTTAGCTCAACATAGTCATCCTTTGTTTTAACAATTGTACAGAGTGATTTATATAGAACTAAGATATATCTTTCTTTCATTATTTCGAAATGAATTATGCTAGCCACAATTTCTTATACCTCAAATGTAGAGTATCTCTGGGAAATTACTAACCTCTATAGGAAATGTTGAAAATTCTTTATATATTCGGCTGGAAATTCATTTAATGACCATTTTTTAACATCAAATTAAGCAGGAGTTTTGATTCCCTGTCACGAGATGCGCAGATGTTTATTCTTTATTCTATATATTTATTGTCATATTCTTTTAGAGATCCAGTTGTTTCCAATTTGTTTACCAGTCCCAGTATTGTATTTCTTTGAGGGGGATTACGAACACCAAATTCTCTCTGGTATGCCCTTTGAGTAGCTGTTGAATTCGTAATCCAGTATTGCTTCACAAGGAAGAGTCGTTGATTTAATGTGTACTGCATTTTCAGTGACTAAAACAAAATGTCGAAAATAATTGCCAACAATAAGGAAAATGAATAGACAATATCAATCCTCTTTGAAGTCTGTTTTACCCCCTATTGCCTCAGCAGACTGTGTTTCCCTGAAAATACCCATATACCATTCACAGTCATCATCATTTACATATTTTAGCAAATCGGTGACATTTGTCACTTTAGCTGCTTTCATGCCAATACATGGAACTCTTGAAAGATTACTAGCAACAGAGGCATTTTTCTTTCATAATAGAAACTCATCTTGTACCAAACTAGAGTAAGTTCGTGATGTCTGAACACTGCCATCTTGTATATAGGTTAGTGGAACGTATTTCTGTATGGAAAACTGTAATCTTACTCCAATCTCAGATGACACATGACTGTTTTCATCAAATGGATCATTGTCAACCGCTACAGCTGTGTCCGCCATGTTCTCTACATAGATGTACTGCAGCTTGAGTGATATTTGGAACACTCAACATACAATTCGATCATCACAAGCCACTTACAGGTGATTGAAGGAACTAACTTCCATGTTGTATAAATACAGTAGAACTTGGTTATAACGACATCCAAGCGGCCTTGAAAATTATGTTGTTATGAATGAGTGTCATAGTAACCGAGATTCATATTATCAGTCTAGTGAGGTGGAAAATGAAAAATAATAAACATAATTAGGCTTATTTTAGATTAAGTATTGACTTTTAAGCATACCATGAACACAATAAAATACATGTACAATTATAAATACAGTATTCTGTATTAAAACAGTTTGTTCAGTACTCACCAATCTTATTTACTGAGGAGTGAAGTAATCAGTCATTTTACTCTGTTGTCTCCTACTTGCCCAATATACACTTTCTAAATTACATTCTATGTTCATTATTTCAGTTGTAATTTCACTGCTTCCTCCCCTAGCTTCATAGAAATGTTCACAATTCTAATGGCTTCTAAAGCGTCACTCACTCCTTTTAGTGGCCATACTGCGTTAAAATGCGTGCACTTAGTGAAAACTTCCCGAAGGTACCATTAATACCGCATGAATTCGGGCAGGTTACAATGGGATGGAGAATCTGCCTGCATTCCAGAGGTCTATGATAGAAGGGGACAGTAAAGGATTTGCCAGATTTCAGCAAAATACTTTGGTTCTTGGAAAATTGTATTCCAAACTGAGGTTGAAAATGACATTATATGCGAGGTAGACGCATATACGTTTGTCGTATTAAGCAAGGTAGGCAAGCATATGTCTTATGGGGAATTAGTTGGGACCACAGAATATTTGACGTTATATGCGAGGTAGACGCATATGCGTTTGTCGTATTAAGCAAGGTAGGAAAGCATATGTCTTATGGGGAATTAGTTGGACCACAGAATATTTGACGTTATAGGCAAGGTGTCGCACAACACGAGGTCGCTACAACCAAGTTCTACTGTATGTCAGTAGAGAGTGCAAATAACCAATCTCCAGAAAACAGGCGTAACCTGACTTACGCTGTTCTTCCATACACCTCCTCAATTACAATTTGAGATTTAAATTTGAATTTAGTTTCTGAATACCAATGTAAATGGTATTAGCTTCAGGCAAATGGCCGAAAATGGCAAAGGTTTCAGTTATTGTCTTGTGATGCAGGAACGCCGACGTGAGGACGAGCGTAGAAGAACGCAGGAGATGCGTGGTATGCGGGACGAAGTGAACGGAGGCCCAGATCAGCTGGACGTCAGCACCGGCAGTAACAGGTACAGGGTGCAGTTCTCTGGTTGGAAGGGAAAGATCAGGTAGACACTGCCGTGTGACACGCACAGGGTGACCACTGAATTGTCTTCATGACTCGAATAAACAAAACTAATTTATGTAATGCAGGTTTGGACACTTCATTTGTGCATCCTTTGTATAGAGAAATATTTAAATCATATGCCTATTGCATATATAACAAGAAATGATATAAATGCGGACTTAAAGTGAAAGTCAGTTAGATAACCTAAGAAAAGATGGTGAGATAAATTAAAAAATTACGTAGAGATGAAACAGGTCAAAGGACCTATAGTTCCCACAACTGTTCTTTGCCATTCAAAAATATTACCTCAAGTCTAGAAGCAAATTTTCATAGCAGTGCAACAGCAAAGTAAAATTCTTACTTAAATTATAGCACTTAAAATAATAATGAAAATAAATACATGTTAGATAATGTAAAAGTTTGTCTGTTGATAAAAATATATATTACAGAATATCTCAGAATTCCGTGCATTAAATTTAATGGATTGTAAAAGAGGCCAAAACAAAGTTTTTTGCCAAGGCAACTTAGGATTGGCATTGCGCTGTTAGCCCTCTAAACAGCATTAGAATCAAAGACATACATGGAATCGGAAAACTAGACGTGTCCGGTGAACAAAGGAATGTCGACAAATTGTCCGCAGATTAGTTTATTAATCAGTTCCAGAAAATTGTGTCTGAGAGTAATATTAGTGTGAAACAAATACATAATGCAGACGAGACTGATTTATTATGGAGATTTCTTCCTACAATAACACTAGTGTGTGCAGCAGAAACCTTGCCTAAGGGCTTCAAACAAAAGGAAGATCGTTCAATGAATATTCGAACCGAAAATTTTATTAGTGTTTTTTTATGTTAAGTAATACTTTAATAAAGAACATTTTTTTAAATTATGGTTTATTTAACGACTCTCGCAACTGTCGAGGTTATATCAGATTTACTGGTGTGCCGGAATTTTGTCCCGCAGGAGTTCTTTTACATGCCAGTAAATCTACTGACATGAACCTGTCGCATTTAAACACACTTAAATGCCATCGACCTGGGCTGGGATCGAACCCGCTACCTCGAGCACAGAAGGCCAGCGATATACCGACTACTCTGCCCAGGCCGACTTTTAATAAAGAAAATCCACACAGTTTTATGTTATTTAGTTATGATCAAGTGGCTGAGAAATAAGTTTCAACAAGTTGGCATTATAAAATACGAACAGGTAATTTGTTAAAATACTTTTTCAATTATCCGGAAAATCTTGTATTTGGAGCTTGCTTGTTCCCATTGGTGCCAGTTAAGATGGATTCTACTGCAGTTTACTTCTGGCTTTATTTTTATTATTGCTTACAGTGGAATAGTTTGAGTGACAGTTACGTATATTCAGTTTAGGATTAAATTCTGTGGCCGGGTGGAAGAAGGTCTTAAGTCAATTGTTTGTGAAAATGAGATTTTTATATATTCTGAAAGCGGAAACAATTCTCTACGATCTGGTAAAACGGCTAAAGTCAAATAAGACTCCTGACAGGATTTATAGAGCGTTACCAAATGTCCTAAGTACTTTTTGAATCAAGCACACACAGAATAAAGGACTTAAGAATATTTAATACTTTATTCCTTGCAAACATCACATGTTTACTTCCCATGCCTCCCTATTAAAAAGGTCTAACTTGTATTTTAGCCATTTTATCACATACTGATGCCCTTTCCTTTTAAACTTTAAGCACCAGGGTAAACAGTCCTATAATTGTTTAAGACCCATTTTGCATTCCTAATAATTTACATTTCTCATTTATTTTGACATGAAAAAGGTCTTATGTTTAATAGTCCCTTCTACTCAGTTTGGGATCTAGTCTTAAAAGGGCTTAAGTGCGGATATTTTTGGAAATAATCAAGAAAATTGTTAAATGAGCAACATTACCTATTTTAGAAGAGATATAAACAAATAATATCCAGCAAAAACCTCATAATTAAAAAACTCTATAATTAAAACCAATTTCTGCTGTCCTGAAAAGTATAAAATTTTTACTTAAGACCTTTTTCCTCCCAGCCACAGAATTAAAAAAAAACTAGTTGAACCACATCACGCAACACTCATGTATTGTTTGGCGCTTTGTGAGACATTCTAGGAGTTTTAACATTGTTCCCTAGTTCTCGTGTACTTTTGACTCTAATTTTTTGGATTTCCTTCTTTGGTCTATTGTCTTTCATACTTTTTTAATCTTTTTCAATACGCTGGCAAATTAACATCGATTTTTCTTTTGCTCTTCCCTTCACAAAATTATACAATGTACCAACAATTTCTGAGCTCTGTAAGTTCTCGAACCTAACTCCAAGAGAATGTTGGCATGCTTTAATGTATGCAGAACAATTGCAAACATCAGTACAGCACCGTTGAGATATAAACTGTTTGCATAGTCCTCTTGGAAAAAATTGTGAGCAAAGACTACCATCAGTAAATACTGGATTGTAGTCGGTTGTGATAGAAGGCAAACAGGACAATGTGCCTGGCTGGGTTTAGTGATCTCTCAGTGGTAAATATTTGCTTTGTGTGGTGTGGTTGTTTGGAATGAGGTCCTTAGACTGGGATGTACTCTTATGGCCAAGAACAGTTGCAGGGACTAACTAATGTTAGCGTGAGTTATTGATTATCGTTGCAAGTGTTTAGAGATGAGAAGTCTTGCAAAATGTATGAGTAAAAATTTCTATCTGTGCACTGATACAGGAAATTGCATAGAATTGTGCAGATATCAAATTAGTTACTGTTTTTGTTTATCGGTGCTATGTCTGTTTGTAGTAGTGTAGACATTTTGAGAAATAATGTTACAAGCATTGTGCATGTGGTGTATTGAAAGCTTTTGCAGCTTCTCGTAAACTGGAGATGATTTTGCTGTGAGGAGCTGTTGTGCATAGTGGACACTTATTAACAATAAAACTGTGGAAAGAAACCGAAGGTGACTGTAGTGAAGAGTTACAATAACGTAGTGGCTTGCTGTGGGAAGTGTGTTGAAACTTGCTGTACCTCACACAGTAGTGGTAATAGTGGTGGTGGCAGTAGTGGTGGTAGCGGTCAGGCTGTGGAACTCAAAGTGTTGTAGTAGAAGTTGTTAATAAATTGCATTACAACTCTGCCATGTAGAATTTCACATTTACCTCTCAAGAACTGTCTGCTGAATCATAGCACAAGAATGTATGGGAGGTAGACAGCGGAATTTAGGTTAGACTTTTCTTCCCTCAATTGGAACCCACTTAAGGTATATATCAACCCTTGAAATGTCTGTGTGTGTGTGTATGTGTCAGTTTTCTTCAAAATTTTGGTAAATAATATGTTTGCCTCGCCTGAAAACTTAAAAAATATATAACTTGTACTAATTATCTCAATAATTTCTTAATCATTTGTGCCTTTATAATAGACGCGTATTATACTTTCTATATCATATGCTATCTTTAATGCCTGTTTTAGATTTTTCGGCTTTTTATATGAATAATTTGAACATATAGATGAGCTACACAAGCGACTTGCACATAATCCATTGTGGTACTGAACCTCAAAATGCAGTTTTACTAACGCAACGTCTAGTTAATAATGCATTAGCAATGTCTGCCGAAATGCAGTGTTACTAACAAAATATGTAGTTTATAATTTTTTATGCGTTACCAACCTCTGCCAACACTGTGTTTTAACGTTCATATACTGCGTATTCAGTTCAAAGTGTGTCATGGCTCGCTGTATGCCGTCATGTGGCTAGCCGATGAGCCTAGAGAATTCAATCTTCCTACATTTCCGCAGAGGCGTATTACCTATGTGCCAGAGAAGTTGCCTAGCGAGTACGGCGTTCATTCTTAAGAGTACTTACCGATAAGTACGGTAATGCCAGTAGTGGCAGGGATGTGAACTGTTTGGAAACATGTACTGACATGAGTTTTTTCCTTACTGTCGGGATATGGGGAGAGGGTTAAGACGATTACTTACGTATTTGTTGACATTAACTTCGACGGTCAACATGGACACGGAGCATTTGATTTGTGTTGTGGAATGTTGCCGTACGCAACCGATGATAACAAATACCCTGCGACGACTAGGCCACTCAAAACACAGTTCGAAAGAGGTTATGGTAGCACACAGACCGTACAGACCGCCATCTGTTGCTACAATGTTCAAGTTATACCGTACACATTGTCAAGTTAAGATTGAACGTCTTGATTAATAGGCAACTTCTCTGACATAAAAGCTGAAACTCGCTTCAAATCGCTGACTCACAACAGTGACGTCATGACACACTTTAAAATGAACACCCAGTAGTATAACCCTAAAAATAACGATCTGTGTATGTCCTGTTAGAGTTTTGTTCCATTTAAGCACGAGAGATATGGATGAATGCTGTGTTCCAAATTCCCAGAAGTTTGCAAACACATTTTAAGGCCTGATTTTAGTTTCACAAAGTGTGAACATGGCCAGCACTTGGAATGTAATTTATGTGAGCCTCAAAGTCCGCTGTCTAGTGGTGAGTGTGGTGCTAGTTCAGTCACTAACTTGACATCGCATGTCTCACTAACATTGCATGCAGCCCTCTGCCCAGCCTGAAGGTGGATGCGCCATACCAACCTGTTTTCAACTCACGCGCTAACTACGGACGACCTACTTCTCCAAGGTTGGTATACTCTTGTCTTCTATTCTCTGTTTTTCCTTCAACAACGCACATTATTTTTCTTTTACCTTCTGTGTTGTCCACTGAACTGACTTTTCGTCCATTTCTCTTCTCTTTCTTGTATTTTCCCCACTTTCCCTATTTCATTGTTGTAATTATAGTAATGGCTCACAGAACTGCAAACCTTCTGTCAAAGTTTCTGTAATAGCCTGTTTACTTAAATCACATCCATAGGACTTACATGAACTAATAACTGCTAAATAAATAGGTGCATGGAAGAGATGATTGTAACACAATTTTCTGGTACTTGTAACACTGAATGCCTCATCTTTGGAAACGTTAATTAATGTATCAGGAATCGCGCAACTTGGAAAAGGTTCTTGCATTTACCATCCTGTGCTCACTGACACCTTAGTTGTACTGTGAACATGTGCAGCAGATATCAGCTGTCACAAGCACATCTCAAGAATGAATAAGACAACGAACGATTAAATTCATAAAATGCACGGTTGACTTTACAACAAATGAATGAATGAAGGAAAGAATTAATGAGCAGAAAACAAAGAAAAAATGAGTGTCAATGAATGAATGAATGAATGAATGAAATAAAATTGAATGAAAAAAAAATAGACGGGAAGAAAGAAGTAAATAAATAAATGAATTTAAATACAATATAGTCACAATCATGCCATGGTATGAAAGAAAAATTTCACAACCTCGAGCGGGAATCGAACCTGCGACTTCCTGTTCTCCGGTCAGGCGCTCTACCACTGAGCTATCGAGTTCGTCTCACGCCAAAGGCTCGGAATTATCCTTTCATACTGGCGACTCTGTTATAGAGTACTGTCCATAGCGTCTGATCTAGTCAGCACTGCTTATGGCTGGAAAGAAACTTTACAAATGTAATCTTCATCTTGCGATGTTGGATGACGTATACACGTCCGTTGATGTGACATATTAATGAATTTAAATACTTTATAGTCACAATCATGCCATGGTATGAAAGAAAAATGTTTCTTCCCACCCATAAGCAGTGCTGACTAGATCAGACGCTATGGACAGTACTCTATAACAGAGTCGCCAGTATAAATAAATAAATCTTTAAATAAATACATAAATAAATAATACATAGCTACATAAATAACGTGAGTGAGTGAGTAAATACAAGTATGTGATGTATGTATGTATGTATGTATGTAATGGATGTATGTATGTAATGGATGGATGAATAAAAGTATTAGAAAAGAAAATAAGAGATAAGTGGGGAAAAAAGGAGTGAATTAGTTAAATATGGAAAGCGAAGTAAAATAACGATTGAATATTATTTTAATAATTGGTATGGTTCTCTTGCAAATGTATTGCATGCATGAAAATATTATCTTTTTCTGTACTTTTTTCCTTTTCGATTGTACGATTCACTGATTGATTGATTAATGAATGAATTAATTAATTAACTAATTCGTTCGTTTGTAAATTCATTCATTCGTACATTCATTTATTCGTTCATCCGTCCATTTATTTATTCATTCATTCTTTTGTTTGTCCTTTCATATGTTCGTAGACATATACATATGTACATATCGTTCGTTCGTTCATTCGTCTGTCCATCCATCCATCCATTCATTTATTCTCTCATTTCTTGATTGTTTCTTTCTTTCACTTGTTCTTTTGTTAATTGACGTATTTATTTATTGTTATTTAATCTTTATTCTTTCATTCATTACTGTAATGCATTTTTTCACTGATCCAGTATTTTATTCTTTGTTCTTTTTTTATTTGTTCAGTAATTAATTAATTCAATTGTTCTGTTAGTAACTTTCCTTTTTCGCCGCCTGTCCACTAGCTCATTTCCTCATTTTTCTTATTTTAATTGATTTATTAATTTTTTAATTTAGTAGTGAAACAATGACAGAAACATTTGCACATGTCAGAGCTTCATTGTGCATTACCTTGACACTTACTAAGTCTGCTGATACATACTAACCATCTGTTAGACGTAGTTACAGAGATTATTGGAGATAGGAATGATGATGATGATGATGATGATGATGATGATGATGATGATACTAGATGGTAATAGAGCAATGGTGCACTTGAAAGAAAGCACGCTTGCCAGAGTCTGGAGTTCAGTTTGTAGTGAAGATTCTCTGTTATCTGCCACTGTGAGCCTGCAGTGATTCTGTTGATTGCAGGTTGAACACACTGGAAGTGCCTGAAACCACC
The DNA here is from genome assembly GCF_040183065.1 of Periplaneta americana. Classification (NCBI taxonomy): domain Eukaryota; kingdom Metazoa; phylum Arthropoda; class Insecta; order Blattodea; family Blattidae; genus Periplaneta; species Periplaneta americana. The sequence goes on from NC_091120.1 coordinate 203,166,639, forward strand.
AGCACTGGCACCCTTCACAAAGCAGGCAGTGTTTCACAGCTGTTTGGCGAGCAGATGCGACGAGGTAAGTCTTCACTAGCCTAAGTTCCAACTCGTTGAATTAAATAATAATTAATGTCTCCTGTATGTACACTATTAGTATTGTTATTATTATCGTATTATTATTATTGTTGTTGTTGTTGTCGTCATACGTGACAAAAGAAGTTCAGGAAGAACAATAAGCAGGGACATACACAAGTGGGGGGGAAGGTAACTGTGATAGAAACCCTCTGTGAACATTTAAAAAAAAAATGACGTATTTACATTCGAGTATTTTTTATCCATAATCGTTTTCTCTTCTCTAATTTTTCACTGTCAGAGTAACAAAATCTACATCGACATAAGGCTTAGTCCTATTACCCCTCCTTCGGTATAATCCCTGTGCTTGGTGCTGCGGCACGTTCGAATTATAACAATAGAGACGTACTGCCTAATACAGATCTTGTAATAAAATGAAACTGACACAATATGAAATTGAACTTCTTGTAATAATAATAATAATAATAATAATAATAATAATAATAATAATAATAATATTACTATTATTATTATTATTATTATTATTATTATTATTATTAAGTTATCATCATCATCATCATACGTACTGAATCCTCACTGACCCATTATGGTCATACATCATGTTCGTACATTTACTGTTTTTTGTCACTATGTACTGTAATGCTTAATACTGAGTAGTTAATTGCATTGTTATAGTTGTTGTAGCTGGAGTAAGTAGAAAGGCATTCTGATTATGTTTGTTGATGTAATGGTAATAGATTGTTGTTATCTTCTTCAGCGGACATAAAGCGTGCTGAGAGCATGAAGGTTGAGTTGAAGAAGCCAAAACGCACGCCCAGCTTCACAACACGTCGACGCACCCAGAGTTTCCGAAAACTGCAGCGTCTGGAGCAACTGGATCAACTGCCCCCCGTCGAGATCCAGGGCACCTTGGACCGCAAACACGAACTACAGAGCGCGGGGAAGAAGGCACCTGTTCGATCCTGGAAGACATTCTACACAGGTGGGCCCCACTCGCATATGCAGACTTGGATTTGGTTTGAATTGGGCTTGTGTTCTCATGACTTAAATTCATACAGGTCTGCATTCTTGAAATTTCGAGAATGAATTAAGGCCTAAACTATTATCATTTTGGGGATAAAAAGTTGAAGGATTTCTTCTTATATTTTGGAGATCAATTTAAGAATTTTATTTTCATAATTTTGGAAATAAATTTGAGACTTTTATTTTTATAATTCTGAGAATAGAATGAAGTTCAGGTTTTTATCATCATTTTGGGAATAAATTTGTGGCTTTTATTCCCATAATTTTGGAAATAAATTTGAGTCTTCTATATTCCTATAATTTTTTTAATAAGCTTTAGGCTTTTTTATTTTTTTTTATTTTGAAAATAAAGTTTTGGCTTTTATACTTATAATTTTGAGACTTTTATTTTTATAATTTTGGAAATATATTTGAGTTTTGTGTTCCTATAATTTTAGAAATACTCTGAGACTCTTATTTCTAGAATTTTGAAAATAAATTGAAGAGTTTGAGTCTTACAATTTGAAATATATATGAAACTTTTATAGGCCTAATTTTGGAAGTATACTTGAGAATTTTATTCTTAAAATTTTGGAAATAAATTCGAAACTTTTATTCTTATAATTTTGGAAATAAATTTGAAACTTTTATTCCTATAATTTTGGAAGTATACTTGAGATTTTTATTTTTATAATTTTGGAAATAAATTTGAAACATTTATTCTTATAATTTTGGAAGTATACTTGAGTTTTCTATTTTTATAATTTTGAAAGTAAATTCGAAACTTTTATTCTTATAATTTTGGAAATAAATTTTAAACTTTTATTGCAGTAATTTTGGAAATAAATTCGAAACTTTTATTCCTATAATTTTGGAAATAAATTTGAAAGTTTTATTTTTGTAATTTTGGAAGTATACATGAGATTTCATCCTTAAAATTTTGGAAATAAATTCAGAACTTTTATTCTTATAATTCTGGAAATAAACTTGAAACTTTTATTCTTATAATTGTGGAAGTATACTTGAGATTTTTATTCATATAATTTTGGAAATAAATTCGAAACTTTTGAAATAAATTTGAAACTTTTATTCCTATAATTTTGGAAGTATACTTGAGATTTTTATTCTTATAATTTTGGAAATAAATTCGAAACTTATATTCTTATACTTTTGGAAATAAATTCGAAACTTTTATTCTTATAATTTTGGAAATAAATTTGAAACTTTTATTCCTATAATTTTGGAAGTATACTTGAGATTTTTAGTCTTATAATTTTGGAAATAAATTTGAGGCTTTTACTCTTATGATTTTGGGAGTTTTATTCTTGTAATATAGAAAATAAAGTTGAGGATTTTATTCTTCGAAGTTCGAGAATTTGAGGCTTTCATTCTTACAATTTTGGAAATAAAGTTTTTGCTTTTATTGTTTTAATTTTGGGAATTTAAATCTTTTATTCCTATGATTTTGGAAGTATATTTGAGACTCTTATTCTTATAATTTTGGAAATAAATATGAGGCCTTTTTGTTTTAATCGTTCTGCAAATGAAGTTGAGGTTTTTATTTTTATAATTTTAGGATTAAAGCAAGATGTGTATTATGATTTCCAGTGAGGTCGTTTTCATTGCTGTTTTTGTGTTGCAGTGCTGTGTGGACAGCTGCTTTGCTTCTTCAGGGACCATGAAGATTTCCTGGCAAGCAAGGCTGCCACTTCACCCATCAGTGTGTTCAAGGCCCGATGTGAGAAAGCCGAGGACTACACCAAACGCAAACACGTGTTCAGGTAGCTCATACATATTTATTGCTGAACGTACAACTACCAAGAAATGGTGTAGTTCTAATAAATTTCTTTTAAATGAAAGTAAAACTGCATCTTTGTTGTTTAGTAGTACAGTCATGGAAAATAATAATTTTAAACTTCTTGGTATTACTGTGGACAGCACACTTACTTGGGCAGACCATGTTGAGTCTGTTTGTAAAAAATTGTCAAGAGTAATATTTCTTCTGCGAAATTTGAAAATGTATGTTCCGAAGAATTACATTAGAGTTGTCTATTTTTCTTATTTTCATAGTATACTTCCTTATGGACTACTTTTATGGGGTAATAGTTCTTATACTAATAAGGTACTTATGTTACAAGAAAGCTATTAGAATTATAACTAATTCATCAATGAAGGCACACTGCAGACCGTTATTTGTAAATGAAAAAATTATGACTGTAACATCACTGTATATTTATCAAGGCCTAAATTTCGTCAAAGAAAATTCACATATGTTGACACATAGGAATGATGTTCATACGAGGCCTGTCTAAAAAGTATCCGACCTTTAGCCAGAAAAAAATATTTCAAATACCTGACGGGGTTGGGACCCTAATCCCCTTCAAAGTAGGCCCCTTATGCTTGCACACACTTAGCCCACCGATCCTTCCACTGCCGGAAACATCTCTGGAAGTCTTCTTTTGGAATGGTGTTCAGCTCCGTCGTCGCGTTCCGCATTATCTCTTCTCTACTCTCAAAACGGGATCCTTTCAGTGGTGTCTTCAATTTTGGAAACAACTAGAAGTCGCAAGGAGCCAGGTCTGGAGAGTAGGGAGGTTGGCGAACGGTTGTAATTCCATGTTTGGCCAAGAAAGTGTGGATCAATTGGGATGAATGTGCGGGGGCGTTGTCGTGATGCAAGTGCCAGTTGTTCGCCATCCACATGTCTGGTCTTTTGCACCAAACTGCATCACGGAGTCGCCGGAGAACATCGTGATAGTACTCCTTTGTCACCGTTTGTCCTTCCGGTGCGTATTCGTGATGCACAATTCCACGGACATCAAAGAAAACAGCATCACCTTGATTTTGCTTCGCACCTGCAGCGCTTTCTTCGGCCTTGGAGACTCGGGATGCTTCCATTGCGACGATTGTCTTTTTGTTTCTGGGTCGTACCCGTACACCCATGATTCATCTCCAGTTATCACGGTGTTCAGAAACCCAGGATCAGTGTTGGCGGTGTCCAGAAGGTCCTGTGCAACGTCATGACGGAGGTCTTTTTGTTTCGGGGACAACAACTTGGGCACGAATTTCGCAGCCACTCGGTTCATGTTCAAATCATCACGCAAAATTGCATGTGCAGAATCTTTACTCACTCCAACCTCTTCGGCAATCTCCTGCATGGTCAAACAACGATCTGCCATCACCAAATTTCGCACCCTCTCAACAACAGCTGCACTCCGAGCAGTTTGGGGCCTGCCACAACGCTGCTCACTCTCCGCTGATGTGCGGCCATCTTTGAATCGGTTGAACCACTACTTAATTTGTGTTACACCCATCGCATCTTCCCCAAACACCTGCTGAATCTTACGAATTGTTTGACTTTGAGAATCACCAAGCTTTTGACAAAATTTGATGCAGTATCTTTGCTCAATTCGTTCAGTCATCTTGCGAGAAAACTAAATCCGACAAACACTTAGAACAGCACCTTACTTGGCGACCACCAGCCAGTGACTGGCACAAGCGAATGCGGTGAAAAAATTCAAGCATGCGCATTACGGTTCCTCCTTCCACCGTGCACAGTGGCGCCGCCTTAGAATCACTACTTTGCGCGGGAAAATTTAAGGTCGGATACTTTTTAGACAGGCCTCGTATATACCAGAAACCGTGACTTTTTTGACATACCTAAGTGTAGCCTAACCAAAACAATGAATAATTATTTTATTATGTCTTTAAAAATAGCAAATAAATTTCCGAGATATCTTTTTGGAAAGGAAGTCTTTTAACAGACTTGTCTCTGGTTGGTTAATCAACAAACCATTTTATGAAATTAATTAGTTTTTTAATGTCAACGTTGTTGAGAGTTTTTGAATTAATTTTATTGTTTTGTTGTTTACTTTTTATTAGTGACTTTGTCAATTGCACTATGTTGTGTGCTCTGACTGTACAATTCTGAATATACTGAATATACTCAAATAGTTCTACTTTATGCATTTGTACTATTGTTTATGTAGTTGGTGCCTGAAGTCATTAGTTCATCATGGGTTTGGCTCCTAATAATTATGTAGTCAAGTCACATATTCAGAAATATATGACTGTGACTGAGACTTCAGATCATCTGCATTTATGAAGTCTAAATGGATAAAGTTAATTGGCGTCAAGTGCTTGACAACTTGAAGTTTCGCTCCTTTTTGAAGTCTAGATCTGATATCCTTATTCCATCACTATAAAGTCTGTGGTCTAAACTATGTTGACAGGCTGTGTTGCACTGATGGGTCGGAGTTTCTGTTCTTGGCCGCTACAGAGCGTGAGATGGAAGACTGGGTCAACAAGATCTCCTTCCATGCGAAACTGCCACCCAGCCTGCAGCTGCTCAGCTATGACGACTCTCACAAGGTGAGCCATGTGGCTTAAAGTAGGAAGACTCTGCATTGAATGCGTGCCCTTTGGTCTGTAGTCAGTCATTCTAGAGAGCGTTCGCCTACGAGTGAGGCCAGGAAAACGGCATATACTGATATGCCGCTTTGTGCGCGCAGTTGTTGAGACACGCTCGACAATCAAGGACATCAAGGTCGACAAGTTATCAGTTGTGAGCCAGATGTTGCAGTATTTAACACGTACAGTGCAGTTTCTTGACACAGTTGCTTAAATATTCAGCGTTGTGTAAAATTTGTTAACAATGCAAAACGCAAAATTCACGCTTGAACAGAGAGTTTTTATGTATGATGCATATGTGAAAACAGAGTCATGTAGAGAGGTGCGTAGGCAATTTGAAGTGAAATATCCGGGTGCTCCAAATCAGGGTAGAGAAACTGTTAGACGTCTTGTTAACAAATTAAGGACAACAGGGTCAATAAATGCCACCCTAAGCGAAAACAAAGAGTATTGACGGAAGAAAAAAATTGATGAAATCAGTGCATCATTTACACGCTCTCCTAATAAATCTCTAAGACGTGTTTCACAGGCAGTTAGTGTTTCAAAACCATCAGTCTTTACTGCTGCTAAACTTTTAAAATTAAAATTCTACTGAGTATAGTATAGAAAGCGGAAGCTTACGGATAGACGATTCCCGCAAGCGACACCGCAGGCAGGCCGCTTTCCTGGCCCCACCCGTAGGCGAACGCTCTGTACTAAGCTATCCTGACTCATGAGTATGGAATTAACTGATTGATAAACAATCAACTATATTTCTTTAATAATGGAGGAAATGACATATTGTTGCCTTCACACTTTTTTGTAACAGAATACTGACGGTTTTTGAGTCAGTGATGAGTAGAGAAAGGAAGTTCATGCATATGCATATTTGTTCTATATCGTTGTGTGAATATGCTGAAAGATTATCTACATGAATCACAAATTTCTGAATACAATGATATTACTTTTATTCTGCATAAAAGTGCATATTTTGCTTTTATTTATAAAAGCATCATATTTTAACATTTATGGAGGGAAACTGCATATTATGTATGTTTATTTGTCTTTCCCTCATTTTTAAAAGTGTGTAACCTCGTAAACACGACTAATTCATGTTTATGAATTTTGAACGTAACGATGACGCCCTCATAGGGAGCCTTTCAAGTTAGCAATGGGTATTCCTTTTCTGCAGTCTTTAGCAGATTTCGATAGAACAATATCCAGTTTAACATCAGTTTCAGGAAATGTAGGAGATAAAGTGAACCAGAAAACAGCAAATATTCTTTCCAAAAACCGTGGCTATTATCAACTTAAAGAAATTCAAGATATTCTCGAAGGAAAAACACCCCAAAAACCAACAAAATTTTCTATAGAACAGCTCACAGCTTTTGTCCGAGCCCCTCTTACTTCTCGTGACGTAGAACGAAGTTTTTCGCGCTACAAAGCTATGCTGAGAGACGACAGGCGAAGAAGACAACAGAAAACATACGTCACTGCTTAGTAGTGAACTGTAACAGCATAAATGGAGCATTCAGCAATGAGGCAAGCACTTCAAAATCCATGGACTAAACGTAAGTTACCTACACCTCATTATTCTGTTAAAATAATCTCAGACTGATAATGCATATTTTGTAGCATATTTATCTATTTTTACGGCATAAATGCATATATATTCTTCACTGTTTAGGGCATGAACTTCCTTTCCCTAATAATGAGTAGTATGTGGAGAATGGGCAAAAAGTCTCGCTACACCTGTTATGGTATATTTGTTAATTATGAATGAAACTGTACCTTTTTATACATTTAGAACGCCAGTGTGAGTTCCACCATAATCACATGCGGAGGATTGTGCTAAATTTCTTGAGAAAAAGTGGAGATTCTCGTTAGCCCAGAAAATGATGTTCAGATTTCGTGAACTGTGGTAAATGGCGCATTCGTCAATGAAGAGAACTTCTTTCTGCCTCACACGTGTTGAAAATGTTCGCATGAACAAGGCAGTCTGACGTCTGTCCGAATCCCTGTCTGATAATTCATTGATTGTTGATTACGGTACTAGTAACTTGGTAGCACGTTTTCGTGTTGATTTCATTGGCGATCGATCCACAGAGTCTGCGACTGCAACACCAGTTTCTCGCTGAGTGGACGGTCTCCCACTTTGTTTCGCTTCTTTAACACATCCCACGCTGAAAACTTTCCTCTCCCACTTCAGCGAGTTACGAAACCAATCCTGAGATCCTGCACAATGTTACTTATGTTTTTTCTTTTTTTTTTTTCTGGTACGTGACTGCTTGTGGACCCACACAGAAGCCATAAATCCCTCCAAACTGAAAATGCTCGTATCTACATTTTTAAGTTTTATATGATATGATATGATATGATATGATATGATATGATATGATATGATATGATATGATATGATATGATGTATGATATGATATGATATATGATATATTATAGGATATGATATGATATATGATATGATATGATATATGGTATGATATGATATATGATATGATATGATATCATACGATATCATATGATATCATGTATGATATGATATATTTCTCAAAATCTTCGGTCCTGCTGGCCCTTCACATTTCTGTATTCGGGCCAGCATTCCCTTACTTGCACTATTTACAACTTTAAACAAGACGTATTTTGACACTTGAAGCTTGTTCTTGCTATGTCTTTCATGTCCCTTCACTTTCACTTGACCATCCTTTTACTTTATCCACTACTATTCTACTTCCCTTCTCTTATTCTCAGTTCCCTTGAAAATCATTCCTACCTTCATAACTAACTCAATACTTTAAATAACAATACATATAATTTATTTAATATATAAGACCTAACCCTTGTTGACTATTTCACTAAAAATTTGGACTGTTATTATATTCACTGTCTAGACTCTTCTCACACAACACATTAGCGCTCGTATCCTAATAACATTGCTTTCACTTTATTTATAACACTATTTAACACTGAAAAAAGTACAACAGTTCACTTCCATTATCCATTACCTAACTAACCTACTATTATTTCAGCCCACTGATGCATCATTTCCTCAGATTATAGACAGGTTTTCTCCACTATTGCTCCTTCTTTTCTCACTCCTGGCACGCTTTACACACTCACTACTTCCTCTTCTATTCCCCGCACTTATTTCGCTTCCTCGTTCACCCGTCTCTTCTTTCGTCGGTTCAGCATTCCTCTCTCTCCCCTTCTCCCTTTCTCCACTTCTTTTTCAGTTTTATAATGACAGGGAATTAACATATTATGATTTTGTTATGGTTTCCCTATGGGTCCACCAGATGTCTCCTGTCATGCCCACACCTCGGAATACGTCTGCCAGATGTCTCCTGTCTGTCATCATACCAGTATCACCGACACAGTTTTTATGAACATATTTATTTGAAAGGCAAAAAAAAAAAAAAAAAAAAATGTAGTGGGAGTTTTCCAGATTTTTTTTTTTTAATTGTCTGTGGATGGCATTCCCCTGTTCACAAGATTATCAGCTCTTTCGCTGTGATGTGTGAAGTTGGCAAGTCTGTGCAGTGAGCACTGCTGTTGCAGAGCCCTGGTGGAGGGGAGCGTTTGCCAGCCCCCGGGGGTGATGCACGGGATGCTGGAGAAGATGCCAGCTCCATGTCCAGCCGGGGCTCGTCGCCGGAGCCCCCCACACAGACGCAGCTGCTGCAGCAGTACCACGAGGCGCGCCAGCAACAGATGCAGGCAGGGGAGAAGCCCCCCATACCACCACGGGGGGCGCCGCCACCCATTCCAACGCGGTCCCCCAGCACTGAGGCTGTTACCCTGAGGAACAAGAGCCCTGCGGCTGGTGAGTGTGGAACTGTGAGAACATTGTATTAAGTTCTGATATATGCACAAGTTTATCATCACGGGTCATTAGATCTGTTCCGATTTCAGACCATCGTTTCCTAGGTCTGCTCATATCTTGGCTTCTTCTTGGTTTTTGAAAGACATGTTGGTTCAGAAAAATGTGAATACAATTAATAATTATATATAATAAATTTAAGTTTGGTCACATACCAGAAGAATGGAATATAGCACTAATTACTCCCATTTTTAAAAAAGGGAACAGGAAGAATTGTGAAAATTACAGAGGGATTAGCCTTCTTAACTCAGGCTATAAAATATATGCCAAGATTATCTCTCAAAGACTAAAGAAAATTGCAGAAGTGCTATTAGCAGAAGAACAGAGTGGGTTCCGCAAAAACAGATCATGTATTGATAATATCTTCGCCATAACGCAGATTATAGAAAAACATGTCGAATTTAATATTCCCACATATATGGCTTTCATAGACTTTGAGAAAGCATTTGATATGATTAGCAGAACAAAATTATGGATGATATTAAAAAAGAAAGGAATTCCTGAGCATCTAATAAGGGTGATACAAAGTATGTACAAAAATACAAAAATCAAAATGAATATCAACAAGATTACCACCAACTTGCGAGAAGTTAACCAAGGGGTCAGACAAGGGTGTCCCTTATCACCTACTCTTTTTAATTTGTACCTAGACGAAGCCGTAAGAGAATGGCAGAACAATTTAAAAACACATTATTTTATAGATAATATCATTTTAGATTACTTACTTTTCGCAGACGACCAGTTGGTGTTGGCTGATTCTGAAGACAACCTACAGAGAGCAGTCCATCTGTTGAGAATTGTTGCTAATAACTACAATCTAAAAATATCACACAGGAAAACTAAAGTATTTGGCTTCTGCGGAAATAATACAATAAGAACTAAAATTGTAATAGAGGATAAGATGATTGAACAAGTAAATTCTTTTACTTACCTTGGATGCGATCTCTCTTACATATCCTCCACAGACGTAGAAAACAAGTTAAATAAATTTTGAAGACTTATTGGTACAATTAAACGTACACTCATAAATAAAGTCGACAGAAAAACTGTACTCAAATTTTACAAGACACTGGCAATTCCGACATTGTTATATGGTTCAGAAACGTGGATTCTGACTAGAGCCCAACAGAGGAGAATTGAGGCCGCTGAGATGAGACTCTTAAGGCCACTAGCAGGATTTAGACTACAGGACCATAAGAGAAACGAAGATATACGTCGAGAACTGAATATCGAGAGTGTAATAACTATAATTGAAACATATAGAAATAATTGGTACGGCCATATAACAAGAATGCCCAACGACAGGATACCTTTCAGAACATGGTGTTATAGACCTACACGAAGAAGACGAGTGGGAAGACCAAAGAGACGTTGGAGAGACCAGTTTGATGGATAAAATTCTGGAGGCGGAACAGGCCATCGGCCTAAACCTTGAAGTTATTGATGATGATGATGATGATGATGGTGATATAATAAATTTTCAGTCAAATACACTTTTCAATTTGTGAGGTGAGATAATCTGTTACATCACAATATTTAATGCAAGGTCACTAATATTTTCGACTTTAAAAAGTCATCTTCAGGTGCATGAGATGCAAACAATTTTAAAATTAGGTGATAAGTTGATTTAACAATTAATATAGTGAGTAATGCACGTGCTGGCATTTACAATTATATAAGTTTCGTGCCTCTTGAGGTAAACTGTACATGGTAAAGCTGAACACTGATACTAGATTCTCGTATATATAAAACAAGGAAAGGGCACAACATGATATTAACCTTATACAATTAAAGACTAAGTATTCTCATTAGATCGTATCATTAAAATTAAATTAAAATTAAATTTGTACAGTTTGATATTAACTATGTTAAAATGTTAAATATAATGTATAAATTTAAAAAGGGTTGGAAAAAGCTGTGATGCAAATGCTGTTGGTAGCAGTCTAAAACATGTAACGTCGGGTGAAACATGCCTCCTTGTCTGGATGCAAACACTGAACAACTATACAAATATGGCATTCACCACGACGAATCAGACTGCGTGCTCTCCTACCAACAGCATTCCACATATTCCTTGAAATTTTGCTATCTTATTCGTTATAACACTGTCATAATCAAATGAGATATCTTGGGTGATTAAAATGGTTTACTTGTGCTCACGTTGATTATTGAAATAATGCCGTGGCTAATGAGAAAGACAGGCTATGGTACGAATCAGAGTCACATGATTATCTGGATCTAGTCATGGCCATCTTGACAATTGCCTATTGTATTGTATTGTATTGTATTGTATTTATTAACATTCCATGGTATTCATACATGCTTACAGCTAGAATATGGAACAAGTCAAAAAACTTAATACTATTATAAAGTCTTAATTTATAGTCACAGTCTAGATGAAATATATACAGACGAGATTTACAATATAGTCTACTAGTACAACACAAAGTTTTAGTACTGTATCAATTTCATGAAGCGTTGTTGAATGTCATGAATTCACCTACAGAATAGAAGGCGTGAGAAATTAGATACTTCTTTAATTTGGCCCTAAATAATTTTATGTTTTGAGTTTCATTTTTTATATCGATAGGGAGGCTATAAAAATTTTTACTGCCATATAACGCACTCCTTTTTGATAGCACGATGGACTTGCTGATGGAGTATGAAAGTCATTTTTTGATGCGTATTTATGCTATGAACTGTTGAATTAGTTACAAAGTTTTCACGATTACATACGAGGAAGTTTATTAATGAAAAGATATACTGGCAAGCCATGGGCATTATTTGTAGTTTTTTTTTTTAAATGATTCTACACGATTCCCTAGATTTGGCGCCTACTATTATTCTAATTACTCTTTTTTGTAGTAGGAATATACTGTTACTATCTGTGGAATTTCCCCAGAATATTATTCCAAAACTCATTACCGAGTGGAAGTATGCAAAGTACATTATTTTTAAGGTATTGATATTTACTATATCTTGCATAGATCTAATAGCAAAACAAGCTGAATTTAGTTTGGGGGTAATTTCTTTAATATGATTTTTCCAATTTAACACATTATCGATATAAATACATGTTCAAAGTTCAAAAAAAAAAAAAAAAAAATGCTATGTTGAACTCATGTTAAACTTGTTCAATGTTGGCCATGTTATGACTAAGAATGTGACGTCAGCACTTTCCATGTGCACAGGTGGAGATATGCGCCCTCTTTCTTACCAACCGGTCTCCCACGGAGGTACTATGCCCCACCAGAACGGTGTTCCACCTCCTGATGCGTCTAACTGGAGACGCAGCCACATGGAACTCGGCCAGCAGCAAGGTTCGTATTGGATTGTTGTAACGTGTTTGTAAGTCAGGGAGCATGTGCAGCATGACTCATCAATACTGTAGTTTCACTTTGGTGGCCATTTCTGACCAAAGAATGAATTTAATCTTATATAAATAAAAAATCGACATTGAACCATTAAAATTAAAAGAAGGAAAAAAAGTCCTTTTTATATTTAATCCATATGAGTAATAGAGTAAAATTTGATACAAAGCTACTGATTAGTTGCATTTCAGTATTTCTTTGCAGCATCCTTAATATTTTGTGAAGTTTTACTCTTTCATTCATTGATTTATTTTATTCCATAGATCTTACATGAGCAATGAAGCTTTAAGATGTGGAACAAGTCAAAATTTTACAATATTACAATTACAATTTTTACAAATTTTTACAGTTTTACAATTTAGTAATTTTCTACAATTTTTACAGTTTTGTGCAATTTTTTACAATATTTTGGCGAGATGTAGTGAGATGAGGTGAGGTCCGAGGATTCGCCGAAAGATTACCCGGCATTTGCCTTTTGGTTGGGGAAAATCTCGGAAAAACCCAACCAGGTAATCTAATCAAAGGGGTTGATGCCGAAGACTCGTCATAGACCATCCGGCTTCAGTCCCACGGCTGGGGAGAACCTCGGTTTGTTTCATAATGAAGCCATTAAAACTTTCACGTCATATAAATGAAGAAAACTTACATAACCAATTTTAATAATTTGGTGTCTCTTATATTTGTTTCACAGTTTGTCAGTATGGTTTTAATACCACATTGAAACTACGAAAAACCACAGGGGGTGTCTAATATGTAACCAAACAATTATGATGAATGTGGTAAATGGAAATAAACCCACTAGTATAACATGTGCAGACATACCCTAAAGACTGAATAATTTAATATTTATGCATTTTCAGATTACATAAAAAAAATTATAAAATAAAAACTAAAATTTAATATTGCTACCAGTTAAGAGTGCGGGCGGCCGGGTAGCTCAGTTGTAGAGCAGCTGGCTACGGACTGGAAGGTCCGGGGTTCGATCCCAGGTGGTAACAGGATTTTTTCTCGTTGCCAAACTCTCAGAACGGCCCCGAGGTTCACTCAGCCTCCTATAAAATTGAGTACCGGGTCTTTCCTGGGGGTAAAGGCGGTCAGAGCGTGGTACCAACCACACCACCTCATTCTAGTCCGAGGTCATGGAAAGCATGGGGCTCTATCTCCATGCCCTCCAAGTGCCTTCATGGCATGTTACGAGGATACCTTTATCTTTACCTTTTACCAGTTAAGGGTGCTTAATTCACTACATTATGCAAATACTTAATGAGTAATAGTAATATACGTTACATGAGCGGTATGTTGACGTTTTCATGTTCGAGGAAAAGATTGAAAAAGCGAAACGTAGTTGAGCTTTTTTAATTTCCGAGAACATGAAAACAAACATACCGCTCATGTATCGTACATTATTTTGTGCGAAGATCGTTTATTACGTACCTGAAAGACGAATTTCTAATTAGTTGCAATGAAATCTCCATGTTGGTTTCCGTTTAATGACGGCAACTTCGGAAAACCAAAATATCTTTCTTCAACATTGTTGCTATAAAATGTTTTCTGTGTTTACTATACTCCAGCAGGCCGTGATATACGTCTGTCTTTTTTTCCCCCAGTCTATAAATGCGAACTTAAAACAAACGGTAAGCTTATGTAATGATTTATTTTTCATTTTAATATTTTAACAATATTATTTATATAACATATTGCAGTAATAACATCGGCATCTGGAATCTTGTTGATTTTTTTCACGGCTTCCTTAATGTTACTTGTATCAGGAATGCAATAAGTTTCGTGGAGTAGTAGACTTTACTTAATTTTTGCAAATATTTAAAAACAATAATTAACATTGCAATTTAGGTGAAATTGCAGTGGTAAGTTTCCAATTTATAATTATTACTATGTTAAACATCTCTAAAAATAATATGTTAAAAGCCTAAAGCAGTAAAATGAATGTCGCGCTTAAGCGGTAAGAAGAGGGAAATTGTTATGTGTGTTACGTTGGGAATACTGAATGTGGTATTTCACACTTACCGCGTATTGGTTCTGTGCGGAAAACAAGCAAATACGCACGATCTCGCACAAAATATGTTTGTGTCTGGGTTATGTAGGTCCACCAAAACAAAATACGAACTTTTAAGGGGTCTGTAACTCTCAAAAGTTTGGGAACCCCTGCTATATGCAGTTCCAGAATGTTGGAGATGTTAAGTTCCAGTACATGGTGAAACACCTGGAAATAAATTTCTGGAAGCAATATCTTTGAAGATATTTTGTATTTCCAGAAGTCCGAAAAGAGGGCTTATTGTTTAATGCAAAAATCTGTAGTTAAGTTCGCTATGTTTGTCGAAATACCACACTTACAAAACAGTGGTGTTCTTCTTTGGGGTATTTCTGCACCTGGGATGGAATGGGTGTCAAGTTTCCGTTAAACCAATTAACATTGTATAAAAAATATTTACTTTACAGTTCATGCTCCAGGTGACGCTGCAAATTGTATGAAAGTATGTACATTTAAGTTGACAGTCGTTTTGTCGTCTTCCTCAAAACTTACTGCCTGTAAACCTCGTTAAAAGAAGAACCCATTGGCACTCAGAGTTATAGTTGGGAGAATTAAAACTACTTCACCAATTAACAGCTTTAGTAGAGAGAAACTGTGATGGCATTGTTGAAGCAGCTATTCGAGCCCCTCCAGTTAAATAATATCCAAACTGCCAGAAGTTCAGTGATAGCTGGTTCTGTTTCTTGGCAAAGTCGAACATTTTCGTCTCTCTAAGTGTCCCAGTGTAGTGCATGCGCAGGAAAGTGAAGTTGCAGGCTAATGGCTAATGGGTTGCATAACTACGTAATTAGGACACCAAAATACAATCTGATGAAACTTTGACGCCTCACAGCGCCCAAACCATGAATTTCCAGACATGGGTTTCCTCTTGAAAAATGATCAGTGTACTGTCCTGTCCAACATACTAAGCGTTGTCGGTGTTGTTTCTATACACCCTGTATATGCAAATACATGAACTTCGTGGCTCTAGTTATAAGATTGGTAGAACTGATTGTGGTCCTTTTGTAACAGATAGAGGAAGCGCAAAGAAAGCTTGCCCATTTGACTGGTGCGCAGAGAACGATATTCGGTCCTCGTGTCACAATGCTCGTTACAGGGCTGCTATGAATCACCTAATGCTGATTACAGGGCACATTCGAAAGCGCGGTCTTGAGCTGTTCGTATCGTGGAGTGTTGCTGTGCAGAGTGGGTAGAAGCCAGCGTGTGCGTGCATATTCTGCGTTTTATCCCAGATATCAGGAGTTTTGTGTAGTTCAAAGTGTGTTTGTTACATAACAGAGTTCTGTATAACATTCTATGTACTTAACAATGCCCCCCTTTTGGCTCTAAATTAGGAAGTGCTAATAAAACGTTACACAGTCAAACTAGGGAATTATTTATAACGTTCATAAATGTATGAAAAACGAAACAGGCCCCGGTCGTAACATAAGGAGTATATACAGATTAAAATAAACCGACCATAGTACCCTAGTTATCGGAACATTTTAATAAAATCACATAGTATTAGTGTTTTATTACAACTTCAAATATCAATTATTACATATTCATTTTGTATGAAGTCTTGCCCACCTCATTGAATACTACACGGCTGTTATGAAATAGCCAATATGTATTATTACTATTTAATACGGGAAAAATTCGTACCGGCACCGGGAATCGAATCCAGGACCTCTCAGCTGAATTTTTCTCGTATTAAATAGTAATAATAAATTATTACACGATTACATATTTCTTATAATATCTTTGTCATTTCATTCAGTGATTTTATATGCAAAAAAATTCGTGCTTCTGTATTTTCAACAATTAGATATTTCTTGTAATATCTTTGTCATTTCATTCAGTGATTTTAAATGTAAAAAAATTCGTGCTTCTATATTTTCAACAATTAGATATTTCTTGTAACATCTTTGTCATTTCATTCAGTGATTTTATATGTAAAAAAATTCGTGCTTCTGTATTTTCAACAATTACATATTTCTTGTACGGTAACATCTTTGTCATTTCATTCAGTGATTTTATATGTAAAAAAATTCGTGCTTCTGTATTTTCAACAATTACATATTTCTTGTAACATCTTTGTCATTTCATTCAGTGATTTTATATGTAAAAAAAATCGTGTTTCTGTATTTTCAACGATTACATATTTCTTGTAACATCCTTGTCATTTCATTCAGTGATTTTATATGTAAAAATATTCGTGCTTCTGTATTTTCAACAATTACATATTTCTTATAACATCTTTGTCATTTCATTCAGTGATTTTATATGTAAAAAATCGTGTTTCTGTATTTTCAACAATTACATATTTCTTGTAACATCTTTGTCATTTCATTCAGTGATTTCATATGTAAAAAAATCGTGCTTCTGTATTTTCAACAATTACATTAAAGTAACTCAATTTGTTAGCACAACCATAAAGCACCTAATAGATGCTATAGAGTTACCAACAACGAAAAAAAAAAAAGAAAAAGAAAAACAATTACATATTTCTTATAACATCTTTGCCATTTCATTCAGTGTTTTTGTATGTAAAAAAATTCGTGCTTCTGTATTTTCAACAATTACATATTTCTTGTAACATCTTTGTCATTTCATTCAGTGATTTTATATGCAAAAAAAAAAAAAAAAATTCGTGCTTCTGTATTTTCAACAATTACATATTTCTTGTAACATCTTTGTCATTTCATTCAGTGATTTTATATGCAAAAAAAAAAAAAAAAATTCGTGGTTCTGTATTTTCAACAATTACATATTTCTTATAACATCTTTGTCATTTCATTCAGTGATTTTATATGTAAAAAATTCGTGCTTCTGTATTTTCAACAATTACATTTTTCTTATAACATCTTTGTCATTTCATTCAGTGATTTTATATGTAAAAAAAAAAAATCTTGTTTCTGTATTTTCAACAATTACATATTTCTTGTAACATCTTTGTCATTTCATTCAGTGATTTTATATGCAAAAAAAAAAAAAAAAATTCGTGGTTCTGTATTTTCAACAATTACATATTTCTTATAACATCTTTGTCATTTCATTCAGTGATTTTATATGTAAAAAATTCGTGCTTCTGTATTTTCAACAATTACATTTTTGTTATAACATCTTTGTCATTTCATTCAGTGATTTTATATGTAAAAAAAAAATCGTGTTTCTGTATTTTCAACAATTACATATTCCTTATAATATTTTTGCCATTTCATTCAATGATTTTATATGTAAGAAAATCGTGCTTCTGTATTTTCAACAATGTTATGTTATTAGTTACTCTGCAACAAGGTTTAGGTTACGTTACGCTGTGATAAATCTCGCTCGAAACATCAAGCCAGCAGACAACTGAGAACTATCGACAGTTTGCCAATCGAATCGAAGCGAGGTTGAGTGCACCCGAACGTTTCCGAAAGTTCGCGCAGCTTTCCGTGGCAAGCTCTTCTTGCGTCTACTCTACTATTCCGATATTTTCTTGCAGAGAATTAGGAAATCAAGATAAAAGTTAATTAGTATAGGCAGCATGTGGGATCACACCTCGGATCTTCTGAATAAATGTTAACTCCACCATGCAATATATAAGCTGTTAAAAATATTGTGAAGTGCCTTGTTAGCTGGATACTGAGTGTTCGATCCTTGCTGCTGTGCCACTGCTTCAGTAGTTGTGCGCGTCCGCTTGTGTGATTGCCCACGTATGTCTTTGTGTAGAAGTGCCCCCGCCCCTGCCGTCCTCCGCACCCCCCCACAGGCCCCGCACAGGCGGGGCAGAGCACTGGGGACCGCAGCAGCAGCAGCAACAGCAGCCACAGCAGCTCGAGCAGCAGGCCAACCTGTACCAGCACCACCAGGGTCAGTAGCCCCCCTCCGCATGTCCGTTGTACATAGCATACTGGCCTAACAAGCTAACCACTGGCACTGCGGCTCAGGGAACAACAACACTGCATCTGTCTACATTTTCTTCTTCTCGAGCATCACACGACTACACGCACTGTGATCTTCATATTTTTAGTATCTTTGACAGGACCATCATAGTCTGTTTCATTTACTTCCCCCCCCCCCATTATCTCCAACTCATTTCTTATCAATTCATCATTATCTCTCTTATTCATTGGTTTGCTCAAGAGTGTGTAGAAAATACTCTTAAAGCACTAAAGCTGTGCCTTCTATGCCCAAGGTTGCGGGTTCGATCCTGGGCCAGGTCGATGGCATTTAAGTGTGCTTAAATCCGACAGGCTTATGTCAGTAGATTTACTGGCATGTAAAAGAACTCCTGCGGGACAAAATTCCGGCACATCCGGCGACGCTGATATAACCTCTGCAATTGCGAGTGCCGTTAAATAAAACATATCACTAAAGCTGTGGTTTGTTTACGGTGATTATCACCGGGTGCACATCACTAGTGATTGTCGCCTGGAGTTGCTAGCAGTTAAAATGAACGTGTACGGTTTCTTTACAGCGATGATCGCCAATGTAGATCGTTGGACGCGACGCAGATCGCTGGAGGTTGCTTCTGAAGCTAATTCAGGACGCACATCGCTGCATACATGTTCAATAATCGATATTTAGAGAAGGCCATGTAGAAATATTGAATCGAGATATGGCAGCAAAACAAATGAGAATTGACAGCGATGTACGCTGATAAAGAAACCACTTCCTGACGACCATCGCCAGCGTTTATAATCGCCAGCGATGTGCATCCCGCGATGATTGCCATAAACAAACCGTAGCTTTAAACCTGTTAGTTTGAGCCATTTCATCTCATTGTTTAGGATTCAGTAAGCAAACTAGAGTCTTAAGCTTAAACTTTCATAGATTCATTGGTAAGATCATCATCATCGTCATCATCATCATCATCATCGTCATCATCAACAACTATGGATTCATACCATTGTTTTATATGTCACCCCAGAAATTGTTTTACTTATGGTTTCATTTCATACTTTGCTTCTTGTACTTAAGGTCAGCCATTCTGGCGTTGTGATTTCTCCATCCTGGCTCTATTAGCTGAGTACATAACTGATTCATTTTTTCTTTCTCTTGAAAGTTGTATGGTTCACGTGAATCTCATTTGGCTGGCTCTTGTTCTCTTCTCTTCTCTTACTTTCTAATCCCAAGCCTCGCTGCCATTTTGTTTTCCCAATTGTGTCCTTTTAATCTTATATGTATTGGTTAATTTAATCTGCTCTTTTCAATCTTAATAAGTCTGAGTCAAAGGGCAGTTCACAAGATATTGACATCTAACTTCGTCATCTTATTCATGTCATTGGAGCAATAAAAGAAGGTTTCCTTCCTTCCTCCATCATCTACACTTGGATTAACAGTGATGTACATGATATAGATTCTCTTCAAGCAATAGTGACATCGCTATACTTGCGACCAAATCTAAACCCTTTCTATTTCATAAAAACAAATTCATGGGTTTCAGTGAAGAATTCAACCTATGTAGACAAAACAGCCATGGAACAGATTTTTCTTTGAGCACAATCTTTCATCTGCCATTGGTCCATTATCATGTCTAATGTCTTTGGATTCACTGAACAGAAGAAAACTAACCTAACATAACCTAACCTAATCTAACCTAACCTAACTGTAAGTAATCCCAATCTGTAAGTTGATGTTTCTATGCATGACATGTAGCATGTGGGCAAAAAGTATGCGACAGGAATGCTTGGTTGTGGAGCCACTTACCTTAAGTTGGAGAGTGTTAGTGCTTGCAGTGTAAACAGTGTGTGGGTGGTAAATTTCTGTTATGAATGTTCTTGTTGGAATATACTCTGCATATGCGCTTGTGTGTGTCTTGCATTGAAACCTTAAAATGTATGACCATATACAGTTTTTCTTGAGAACATAATGGGCACTGCACACAGTATAAACAGATATTAAGCTGATCTTTTGTTTTTAGCTTTGACTATAATTTGGTAAGCAGTCACTTATGCCAGTTCTTCCACTGGAACCCACCATGAACTTACAGTACACAACAAAATGGCAAATTTATATTCCGCCCATGTTTTTGCCAAGTTACTTTTTATCAGGTAAACTTTCATGATTAATAGTGCCTTCAGTATCCTTTGTAACTTCACATAATTCTCTAAAATTAAATGATATAACTCGTATATATGTGAATTTCGATAAAGCTTTATTTATCTGGTTACTATGGTAACTGCGATATGTTTTAATAGTGAGCTTGCTTTCACACGCATATTATTTAATTATGATGATATTGCACATTGTATTGACTTTCGAAAGTATTCAATTCAATTCATATTTCTGCATCAGTGGATTATTCACACTTTTTACTCTGACTTGCTGTACGTACCAGTAAATGCCCTTTTCCTGAGTAACAATCTAGGAAGCACTGATGTGTTATTGTTGCACAGCTGTAGAGAGTTGTCTCATTAATATAACACGGACATGCAAATTATTATTATTCGATAAATATCAGAGACATCAAACTGTAGTTTGTTATTCACTAACACCAAAATGAGTTGAATACATAGTCGAATAGTGAAAAATAACAGCCTTTAAAAATATGTAGTTCTGAAAACTAGTCTGTGTATAATTGTTATACAGTGATGCCATTTAAAGTGCTAGCGAAAGTTATGCATTTGTTCTAGTTGTTGTTTCAGTCCAGAGTATTAAGATTCGTCTTATGGAATAACAGCAGCACTGTAGTTTACTTTCAGAAGTTGTACTGTATTATGTTGCTGTTTGCATTCAGATTTTTTTAGTATTAATGATGGCAAGTCTGAAATCCTACCACTAAGCAAGAGTTATCGTACATTGTTTGACAATTAATCTGTAAGACATGTAAGAAGAGCCTATTCCGCAAAAATGGCCTACTCTGTTGTCTGTGTTTCCCAAAGAGAAGCTATAAGGAAATTGTAAAATTTAGAGAAGTGTGACCAAACAGGAAATGATGTGTGGTCACTAAGGTGAGAAATTTTATGAGATGCTAACCAGATTTACCTAAAATAGTCTCTCAAAATCGTAGCTTAACAGAGCAATTGAAACGTATATTATAAGGGCAGACATTTAAATTATTTCTGTACAAGAATGTACGTAGAAGAGACATTAAGGAATGTCTTAAAATAATAACTGTGACAAGAGGAGAGTATGTCTGACTGCTTTCAACATCATGAGGAAGCCAAGTTCATCCAGTAATTACGCCTTGGACTTTGGCTCTTTTCGTCATAGTCTGTTACTAATTGCAGAATGTTTGTGTTACAGCTTACATGAATGTGGGGGCCCCAGCACAGATGCGACAACCGGTGAGTATCAAAATAGCATTGCTGTTTTTTTCATGTTGAAATTATTTGTCTACTATCGTGCAATGGGAGTGTTCAATACTCTAAATCTACTGGAGTTAGGATCGATTCCTTGGAAGGCAAGTTTTCTCTGTAACATACGTAGGTGATTATGCAGAATTTGAAAACAAAATAAGAGAGGAGGTCTAGTTGTACATTATGCTATTAAAGTCATGAAAGAGTGACTGTTTTAAGCTATATGTACTACACAACATAAGCTATATATTATGTACACGTCTTGAGAATGCCACTGTGGCATTTTTTTACCACAATCTTGGTAATTATTTATATATATGAGTAAAATTAATCAGTGATGACAATATAATAATTTAAAATTCTTTCTTATATTTTTTATGCCCCATGCCGTGGCATCGTGGTCTAAGACACCATGCCTGGAATTGCGTTATGGAATGAGTATGAGTGCTTATTTGAATCCTCGTGGGAAAGGAAATTTCTCATGAAATTTCGGCCAGTGTATGAGACTGGTGCTCATGATGAATTTGGGGAGCTACAACAGGTAGCAAAATCCAGTTACAAAAGCCAGCTATAATGGCTGGGGGTTATTGTGCTGAAGGACCTGCCTCTAGAACAAGAAACTATGAATGGAAATAAGCTTTTTGATACGTCCCTTAGTTTTGAGCCGTAAGTAATGTCATTAATTTCAGGAAGTTATTCTTTGAGCTATTTCAAACAAAAAAGTTAAATACAGTTTTGCTCGTTCTTGCTTTCTTTTCGAGATAAAAATTGTTTTATATGAATCATTTCATAGCGTGTTTTGGGAAAGCCATTGATTTAATTCCCAATATGCTCAGTCAGTTTAAGAGAGCAGTGTATTATGATGATAACTGATTGAAATAATTTTAGTTTTGTCCTTAAAATATGCAGAAATGTCATCCGAACAAATGTAAATTTTCGTTCTGCAAAGCAATTTTACAATGTTACATTTATTCAGGTCAAATGTATAACCCCCTTGAAATTAATGACATTGCTTATGGTTCAGCATGAATAGACATAAATGGATAAATAAATCCATAGAAGAATAAAAAATGGATGAATAATGAGTAAATAAATTGCCGATAACTCATCATTATCTTTTTATTCGTCACAGTTTAGACCATTTAGTTTGTTTGAACTTTAAGAAGTTTTTATTTGATCTAGCCATCACGATACAGAACTTCTCTGGATCTGTACTATTGGTTTACAATTGAAGACCTCAGAACAATAAGTGGGTTATCGACCAAATGTGGCATTTTCGGATTTTCAAACTTTCTTACTATTCCCGCCTCATAGAATCAGAATCTGTCATTGGTTCACTCATAAACCCATTTGTAGTATTAGAAATTGAAGTTCATGTAATATGCTGTACCAAAAAATAAAGTGAATAGAAACTTTGTTTTTTCTCTCCTGCAAAGTTGCCTTTTGGTTCATAATCCACTTATTGTACTGAGATCTTCAATTTAGAGATAGTTTTGGAAACCTGTTTTCTGGCATATATTATAAAATGCTGAAACCAGTCTTTTAGTTAGTGCTTGTGGTGTTCGTAATGCTATCAAGGGACATTAAAATTAGTAGACTATCTTATATTATTTGTAGAGTATGAGAAGGCATTTGATAGGGTTTCCAGGAACAAATTATGGTCTATTGTGAAAAATACGGGAGTTTTCCAACTTACTGTGTCAGTAACACTAAGACTATAAAAATATTACTACAGTGTTAATAAATAAATAGATTTAGTAATAATTTAATATTTACATTTATAAACAAGGAATATTTCTGTTGAGTGCATGGTTGCTGCAATGAATCTGTACACAGGTAATAGGAAACTATTCAGTTTTATTGAACGTGTGTTTGAAGTACATCGTGCGGTATGTTGCAGGGACGAGAGGTGCGACCGAGCTCCCTGCCCCCGTACGTAGCGCCCCCGTCCGCAGGCGTCGGGCTGGAGGGCGTGCAGCGCCACATGCCGCCGGGTGAGAGCTCATCAGAGAGCGAGCAGCAGGCGCCACCCGGCCGCAAGGACAAGGACAAGCGTTCGAGTGTGCTGAGCAACCTGTTCCGTAAGAAGCGGGCTACTCACCTGTAACATTGTGTGTACCATAGCAGTTAGCAGGATAGCATTTCTAGGTGAATGATGTACAATAAACATATCTTATACTGGACTCTGTCTTTCATTCATTGTGAATACACATATGGCATTATCATTGATTACTTCAGTACTGGATTTATGTAGTGAAATGTCAGATTAATAAACGAGGTTACTGTTTACTTGATGGGACCTATGCGTTACCATGGAAACACAACCTATACCTGCTTATAAACCTACAAGACGTACATATACTGGCCTGTGAACAGAATCAGCTGTTTGCTGCATCTACCCTGCTATCCAATAAATAATTTTGAGTTATTTTATAAGTTCTCTGCAGAACCTTTTAGATTCCACTATTTATCTTCTGACGGTCTTACTAATAAAAACTCTATATACAGACGTTTAACTGTCTCATACCTATACAATGAGTAGCTCGTTTATAAGTCGTGTGTAAATTCCTTACTAATAATCACTACATACGTCGTGTATAACAGTACAACTGTTACACAGCTACGTCATAGTTTCGTCATTACTTCGTTACGAAAGGTAATAGAATATCTGAGGTTCTCTACTGGATCCGGTAGAGCGCTCTAGTGTGACGTGTTAAATATCGATAGTACAACTGGCTCTAATCGATTACCACACTACATTTTGGTCAAAGAGTACAAGCTACAGCAATATTATTCTAATAATTCTATGATCTTTGGTTTGTTCTTCTGTGGTTACAAGGTAAACATCATCATAAAATGACAGTCAATACGAACAGCTGTTAAAGGGGCGGCCATTTTTTCTCTATATACAACGCTTAAACAAGGGGTTTCGTGTATATAACTACTGCAAAGCAATTCCCATTGTATAGTTACAGCCTGTTTATACCTCCATAGCTTATTCACGGTTTATTAGTAACGTTTTATGTCTCAACTCTGCATAAGTCTCGTATAAAAACTGTACACTGTTTATTAGTAAGACTGTGAGACAATATGAATTTTCTTTTAACTCGGTAGAGATCGCTACATATAGTGTTATTCGGGTGGTCACATAGGTCTACCCATCATTTTGCTGTCCACACCTGTGGAGTAACGGTTAGTGCGTCTGGCCGCGAAAGCAGGTGGCCTGCATTCGATTCCCGGTCGGGGCAAGTTACCTGGTTGAGGATTTTTCCGGGGTTTTCCCTCGACCCAGTATGAGCAAATGCTGGGTAACTTTCGGTGTTGGACCCCGGACTCATTTCACTGGCATTATCACCTTCATCTCATTCAGACGCTAAATAACCTAAGATGTTGATAAAGCGTCGTAAAATAACCTATTAAAAAAATCATTTTGCTGATGCTAGCACTGCCTTGCATTTTTCCTATTACAATAAAACCTGTCTTAACCGAACTTCGGTTAACCAGAATCCGGCTAATTCGAATAAACGTCACAAAAAAATAAACAGTGTTTTGTTTATCCCTGCAATATCTTCTTCATCTCCTATAGCATGGCTACAAATTTAAGTGTCATTCTCCTCACAGCAATGCTACATCTGTTTTCCACCTCCATCCCTCAAACACTTGTTTTGTATGGTAACCAAGTGTGGCCAGTCCCGTTAAGGGGTTAGGTACAGCTTACAGCAGTAAAATTTTAGAAATATTCAACATTTTTTTCGTCCATTACTCTATCTTGTACAATAATGAAAATTAGTATGTGTAAAACATTGTCCTGCTTTATGAAAATATATATATATATATATATATATATATATATATATATATATATATATATATATATATAATATATTTTTACGATTTAAAATTATTTACATTTTTTTTTTCTTTTCTTTTCAAAATTCAGTTCACTGTGCAGTGATGAAGCATTTCCCACATAACTAAAAAACTATCCAACATTCTGTGATGAAATTTTTTGTGTGTATTTATGCATGTCATATCTACAATATGATGCAAGCTCACTTCTCTACCTTTGATAGATTGTCTGAAAAAAAAAAATAAATTCTTTAAAAAAAATGGTCAAATATCAGTATTTTCTTCTAACATGAAATAAAAAAAAATATATTATTTATTAAGGAATATAGTTGAAAGAGCATGATATTGTAAACATGAGTTTCACCGATAAAATAAAAGAGAGAGAACATGAAAAAGTTAACAAGTTTATGAGTTATGAGGGAAATGCTTCATCACAGCACAGTGGACTCCCAATATTTTGAATTTTGAAAAAAAATTATATATTTATAAATAATGTTTTTAAATCGTAAAAGTATTTTTTTCTTATATCAGAAGGACGGTATTTTACACATACCAATTTTGATTATTGTACAAGATACAGTAATGGAGGAAAAAAATTTTGAATATTTCCAAAACTTTTATTGCTAAGCTGTACCTAACCCCTTAAGTGAGACATTCTCTTCGTCCCCCCCCCCCCCCCGGTCCTCCCACCTACCCGGGAAATACAGGATTACGGTGTATGCATCCCAGGTAAGTTTCCAATTTCTCATTCATTTTAGTCATGTTGCAGTTATTGCGTTATCGGTACGTCTTATTTTTTAGTTACGCGAGTGTGATGTCGAGTAAAAGAAAACGTGTTGTTGTTGTATCCATAAAGGATAAGTTCGAAGCTGTGAGATTTGTGGAAAGTGGCGCAATCTTGCTTCCGATTATGGAGTAGGAATATCAACAGTCTCTGATGGGGTTAAATGTAAATTCAAGCTTTTGGAACATTCCTGCAAAATACTCATTTTCCTGATAATTACATTTTTCGATACAAAAAAACTGATATCCCAAGAACTGTTTGTCTGATTTCATTCAAATTTTGTACACTTGTCCTTTGTAATAATCTCTAGACCACGAGGTTAAATTTGATTAAAAATGAGCAATTTTCTAGTAAAAACACATTGAAAAAGAAACAACATTTTTTAAATGTAAATTTTTAAAAATCTATAAATTTAGTATGAAGTCAGCTGTGATGCTCATTTAGGACCAATCTTGATATTATGATTTCAGATTTAAGAGAAAAAATAGTAAATGGCTATTATTTTCTCAGTTTAAGTTGAATCATGCTTTTTCGTAAAAGGCAATTTTTTTCTTTAAAAATTCAAACTTTCAAACATACCCATGGTTATCAGATGTATTATATATCAAATTGAAGCTAAAATCATGTAGAATAGGTGTGCAAAATTTGAATAAAATACAGAAAGTGATAGTCAAGTTATTTAATGTAAAGTGCAACCCCTTACAGTAGACCTATGTGGCTAAAGTGCTAACATGGTAGTCCTCCATGCAGGCGGCCCAGGTTCGATCTCCAGCTAGGTCATTATGGAATTTTTTATGGATAAAGCAGACGTCACAGAGGTTTTTTCCTCAGGATATTCCCTTTTCTATCATTTCACTAACATATTCCACCTTTCTCTCGTTTCACCTATCATCTAGCTGAAATAGTTAAAAATAGGCCGGAGTGAAGTTTTGGGCGTAGTGCAGGTTTCCAATGTTGGTATGGAAAGGGCTTGAGGCTCCGAGTGCTAGGGCATGTCAGGTACTTGTCTAGGGATGGGACCTGGTCGTCAGGTGCTGAGTAGGATGGCCCACCTGCCAGCATCGGAGTCACGAATGCCAGCCAAACAACCTGTCTGTCTTGGACAACCATTGCATATAGCCTACTGTATGGGGCGTACAATGGGTCAAAGCGTCCATCCTGGGTCTGGCCCTCGAAAAGCCAATCTTGAAGTATATTGGAAAAACGCAGAAGAAGAAAAACTGTGAATACAAATTGTGTTTATAAGGACTTTTACCTCTGACTAAGGTTCAGGCTGATATGTGTAGAAGGAAGAACAACTGTTTATATACATCTTAAGTCTGATTAGTGTAATATGTTACTAGTATACAATGAAGGAGGAAAGGAACTGGCCACCTTACCCCACTATCTCCTGGCTTACAAGCAAACCTTCTCATGGGGGCAGATGAAAAAGTTAATTTTTTTCCCCTTCTACCATGTTAATAATGTCAAAAGAAGTGCTTTTATAAATTTTGGCCACTCGAGAGCAATTACGAAGGCCGTCCAGAAAGTAAGTTTCCCTGGGGCCGTTTATATAAAGAAAACATAATTTCATGGTAAGATTTACTGGAATAGATACAGTAATTTTTTTTGCTAATTTTCAACATATTCCCCACCGGAATTGAGACATTTGTCATACCGTGGGATCAACTTTTGTATTCCTGTGTCGTAGAAGTCTGCTGTTTGGGATCGGAACCAATGTGTGACAGCTGTCTGCACCTCTCTGTTAGTCCCACTGTATGAAAAATGTCTCAATATCAGTGGGGAATATGTTGAAAAATAGCTCAACAATTGCTGTATCTGTTCCAATAAATCTTTCCATGAAATTGTTTTCTTTTCGTAAATGACCCAAAGGAAACTTACTTTCTAAGGGTCCTCGTAATTGCGCTCAAGTGGCCAAAATCTGTATAAACACATGTTTTGACTTTATTAACATGGTGGAAGAAAAAAAATATCTTTTTTATCTGTCCCCATGAGAATATTTGCTTGTTAGCTGCCTCACGAATGATGCCTTATTGGTGTCACGAGGTTCCGACCAGTTGACTAAACAACAATGGGCGTCAATTAAGAAAGCGGATCCTTTCTGTTTATACCGGTACCCTATCACGTGATCTCAGAAAAACACGATTAAAAAATTGATAGTGTAACAGACAACAGTATCTATAGCAAATCCAAGAGGTTGCTAACAATGGAAGCTAGTAAATTTTAATTCATGGAGAGTATCAGTTATGAAAAATCTAACTATCAAATAAATACTTCAGAATTTTAATGATGCATTGCGCACTGAATATCTTCAGTAATTCGAGTAATGAAAAGAAACTCGCCGGACATGGAAAGACAAAAGGATTTTTTTTTCAAACAAGTATTATAGCCTTTTCTATCTATTATCTTCGATTCTTCTTTCTCTTTCATGGCCTCCGTGTCAATTTACTCTCCCCATGTAGCCAGCTCAATTATGTTGTGCGTCTATAATAGTTAATGCTAGCGAAATAAGTTCAGGGTCCGACGCCGAAAGTTACCCAGCATTTGCTTTTTTATGGGTTGAGGAAACACCCAAAAAGAAAAACCTCAACCAGGTAACTTGTTCCAATCAGGATTTGAACCAGGGTCCGCTCGTTTGGCGGTCACACCTGCTAATAGTTATTCCACAGCGCTCTATCTTTGTTTCTGTCATCAACATAAATAATGAACGGATCTAGATAGTTCGTCATACAGATCGATAATGAAGGTCGATTCAGACCGAAATCGATTATTACATGATTACGCTCCGCTCTTCGTTTATTTTGAACCGTGTGCGGTATGGTGAGGGTGCATGTTGTGGTTTTTATGAGGATTGGTGGTATAGAAGACGTCCAATTTGCATCATTCATTACTAAAGTAAGTACATGGATTGTAATATTTATGCATTTAGAATGTGTAATGATGTATACTGACTTGCCACATTTTGTCTTTGGAATGTTTAAATATAAAAACCATTGATTGAAGTGTTTGTATTACTATTAAAAAAGAATGCGTCCGAGAAGACATTGCATTCTGATACCGATATTTGACTGATTTACGTGAACGCATAAAACTACAGTATAATCTTCTGTAATTTGCGAGAAGTCATAAATAGGTATAGGCCTAATGTATAGGTACCGGTACAATATTTGTACAACGTTGAAACAAATATCGAACAGAATAATAATAATAATAATAATAATAATAATAATAATAATAATAATAATAATAATAATAATAATAATGTACAATATTTGTACAACGTTGAAACAAATATCGAACACAATAATAATAATAATAATAATAATAATAATAATAATAATAATAATAATAATAATAATAATAATAATAATAAAATGCACTTATGGTGAATTCGTTTTCATTCCCATTAGATCTCTTAGTTAATGCTGTCAAATACCAAACAGGATAAACAGTACTAGACATGAATAATTTCAAGGGAAAAATTGTTCCGGGGCCGGGTATCGATCCCGACCTCTGGTTGAACGTACCAGCGCTCTGCCAACTGAGCTACCCGGGAACTCTACCCGACACCGTCTCAACCTTTCCCTTTATATCCACACAACTCGCGTGGGCTGACGAAACGCCAGAGACCCACATCGAGTGCACACAAACTCTGTGTGATTTGCATAATATATACGTCACTGTGTACGTTAACAGAAAACCACAATTTCAAGTCACACAGAGTTTGTGTGCACTCGATGTGGGTTTCTGGCGTTTCGTCAGCCCACGCGAGTTGTGTGGATATAAAGGGAAAGGTTGAGACGGTGTCGGGTGGAGTTCCCGGGTAGCTCAGTTGGCAGAGCGCTGGTACGTACAACCAGAGGTCCCGGGATCGATACCCGGCTCCGGAACAATTTTTCCCTTGAAATTATTCAAATCTGCTTTACAGGAAGCTTTACCTGAAAGATTAGATTTGCAGTACTAGACATGTTCCTTTATACAGCTGTTCCCCGCACTAAATGCGCATCCGTCCCGAGATCCATGGTGAAACAAAAAATGACAATTTCAAATGTTTACTGTAACAAAACAGCCACAGCTGAATGCTAATATTATTAGGTCATGAAGGTATGTAACTTGTATGACCTCGCCCAATGACGCCACCCCCTCACCTTGCTCGTCTTTCTCGTTAGCCACGTCCTTGCTATGGGCATGAGGGCGCCAAAGTTGCGTATAGAAGCAAACATACTTGGTAACCATGGAAACATAACAACGACGCCATTTCCTCATATTCTGTCGTATACTTCAGCGCTCCACGATTGTGTTCTGTTTGCAAATTACGTAAGCAAAAGCATGAAAGTTTGGAGTTTGCAAACTTTCATGTCTTAAGGCCCATTCATAATGAAAATTAAACATAACCGTAACATAAACACAGAAGTTTGCGCCCAGGCTACCAAATGGGATCATTCACAATGATTCACATAAGCATTGACATAAACATTACCATAAGACGTTAACATGAAAGTTTGCAAACTCCAAACTTTCATGCTTATGCTTACGTGATTTTCAAACAGAACACAATCGTGGAGCGCTTAAGTATACGACAGAACATGAGGAAATGGCGTCGTTGTTATGTTTCCATGGTTACCAAGTATGTTTGTGGTTATGTTTATGTTCCCATCGTGAATGATGGTATGACTTCTTGATTTTACCGTAACGTTTATATTCTTAAGTTAACGCTTACGGTATGTTTAATTTTCATTGTGAATGAGCCTTTATGTCAATTCTTATGTGAATCATTATGAATGACTCCATTTGGTAGCCTGGGCGCAAACGTCTATGTTTATGTTACGGTTATGTTTAATTTTCATTGTGAATGGGCCTTTAGCCGTGAGAAATTAGAAATAATGTACTGGCACAATATTTGTATAACTTGAAAACAAGGAACACAATAATAATAATAATAATAATAATAATAATAATAATAATAATAATAATAATAATAATAATAATAATAATAATAATAAAATGTGAGTGAATTCATTTTCGTTCCCATTCGATCTCTAGTTACTGCTGTCATATGCCAAGTTACGCAAATAGCCTACTCGTATTTACGGATCTAATAGACGTATTCTGTTATGAACAAAACTGTAAACTGCTGTTTTGACATAGAATACATCTTTCTTCGCACTAAATATGAATACCCGTCCTGGGATTCATGGTTAAAACAAGACCAGTACCAATTACAGAATTGCAAATGCTTATTGTACCTAGACTATAAGCCAAACTCTAATGCTGATGTTATTAACAGTTAGGCTATGAACCAATGTAATTTGTGTAACCACGCCCAATTACGACACTTTCCCTATCTACAGGCATGAAGCCGCCGAAGTTGCGTATAAAATTAGCAGTGCCGCGCAGTCTCTCTCAGTAATATCTCGGCATCGAGAGCAGCTACAGACCTGTGCGACACTAGTTTGATTTGTAATCGTGAGTTTCGCAATAATTTGATAACATTCACGTATGATAGACTACTATTTGAGTGAACCAAAGTGAAACATTTTTTTGGGATCCGGATCATTCGTCACAAATTACGGTACTTGTCATTTGTCTAACTGCCCCCCCCCATGCCTCCCATAACTCCGCCTGTGGGTCTATAGTAGCGCAAAATATCCTCATTGTTTTTATAATACTATTGCAAAACATTTCCATGGATTTTATTTTTATATTATTGGATAACATTTCCATGGTTTTTATTTTTATATTATTGGATAACATTTCCATGGTTTTTATTTTTATATTATTGCATAACATTCCCATGGTTTTTATTTTTATATTATTGGATAACATTTTCATGGATTTTATTTTTATATTATTGCAAAACATTTTCATGGTTTTTATTTTTATTATATCGCAAAACTTTTCCAAGGTTTTTATTTTTATATTATTGCATAAAATTTCCATGGTTTTTATTTTTGTATTATTGCATAACATTTCCATGGTTTTTATTTGTATATTATTGCAAAACATTTTCATGGTTTTTATTTTTATTATATCGCAAAACTTTTCCAAGGTTTTTATTTTTATATTATTGCATAAAATTTCCAAGGTTTTTATTTTTATATTATTGCATAACATTTCCATGGTTTTTATTTTTATATTATTGCATAACATTTCCATGGTTTTTATTTTTATATTATTGCATAACATTTCCATGGTTTTTATTTTTATATTATTGCATAACATTTTCATGGTTTTTATTTTTATATTATTGCATAACATTTCCATGGTTTTTATTTTTATATTATTGCATAACATTTTCATGGTTTTTATTTTTATATTATTGCATAACATTCCCATGGTTTTTATTTTTATATTATTGCATAACATTTTCATGGTTTTTATTTTTATATTATTGCATAACATTCCCATGGTTTTTATTTTTATATTATTGCATAACATTTTCATGGTTTTTATTTTTATATTATTGCATAACATTTCCATGGTTTTTATTTTTATATTATTGCATAACATTTTCATGGTTTTTATTTTTATATTATTGCATAACATTCCCATGGTTTTTATTTTTATATTATTGCATAACATTTTCATGGTTTTTATTTTTATATTATTGCATAACATTTCCATGGTTTTTATTTTTATATTATTGCATAACATTTTCATGGTTTTTATTTTTATATTATTGCATAACATTCCCATGGTTTTTATTTTTATATTATTGCATAACATTTTCATGGTTTTTATTTTTATATTATTGCATAACATTCCCATGGTTTTTATTTTTATATTATTGCATAACATTCCCATGGTTTTTATTTTTATATTATTGCATAACATTTTCATGGTTTTTATTTTTATATTATTGCATAACATTCCCATGGTTTTTATTTTTATATTATTGCATAACATTCCCATGGTTTTTATTTTTATATTATTGCATAACATTCCCATGGTTTTTATTTTTATATTATTGCATAACATTCCCATGGTTTTTATTTTTATATTATTGCATAACATTCCCATGGTTTTTATTTTTATATTATTGCATAACATTTTCATGGTTTTTATTTTTATATTATTGCATAACATTCCCATGGTTTTTATTTTTATATTATTGCATAACATTTCCATGGTTTTTATTTTTATATTATTGCATAACATTTTCATGGTTTTTATTTTTATATTATTGCATAACATTTTCATGGTTTTTATTTTTATATTATTGCATAACATTTCCATGGTTTTTATTTTTATATTATTGCATAACATTTCCATGGTTTTTATTTTTATATTATTGCATAACATTTTCATGGTTTTTATTTTTATATTATTGCATAACATTTTCATGGTTTTTATTTTTATAATATCGCAAAACATTTCCATGGTTTTTATTTTTATATTATTGCATAACATTTTCATGGTTTTTATTTTTATATTATTGCATAACATTTTCATGGTTTTTATTTTTATATTATTGCATAACATTTTCATGGTTTTTATTTTTATAATATCGCAAAACATTTCCATGGTTTTTATTTTTATATTATTGCATAACATTCCCATGGTTTTTATTTTTATAATAGCAAAACGCGTCCGTGGTTTTTATTTTTATAACATCGCAAAACATTTCCATGGTTTTTATTTTTGTATTATTGCATAACATTTCCATGGTTTTTATTTGTATATTATTGCAAAACATTTTCATGGTTTTTATTTTTATTATATCGCAAAACTTTTCCAAGGTTTTTATTTTTATATTATTGCATAAAATTTCCATGGTTTTTATTTTTATTATACCGCAAAACATTTCCATGGTTTTTATTTTTATATTATTGCATAACAGTTTCATGGTTTTGTTTTTATTATATCGCAAAAAGATTTTCATGGTTTTTATTTTTATATTGTGGTATAACATTTCTATGATTTTAATTTTTATAATATTTCAAAACGTTTCTATGGTTTTTATTTCGATAGGATCGCAAAACGTCTCCAAAGTTTTTATTTATACATTACCGCAAAACATTTCCATGTTTTTTATTTTTATAGTCTCGGTATTCATAACTGGGACTGTATTGTGTCCCAGGAGGCACGGAGATAAGGTTTGAAACTTGACCTCATAAACTGTTTACAATACATTATAGTGATAAACACTGATAATACGATGATGTTCTCTACAATGTAAATTATTTCTTCATTTATTTTCACTGTGCAGAGTTAAGAGCATAAGGCCTTCTCTTCCACTCAACCAGTATAAAAATGCGTAGCAAATATAAATAACAGCAACACGGAAATAGTGAAAATAACGTATTGTAGTGTACATAGTTTAATTAATATAAACTGTAAATATTAGTGTAGTTGTTAAATTGGTCTACGTTTTGTTTTGCCCAACTTGACCACACAGGAGTCGCTGAGCAGACATAAGTAGTAAGCTTACTACATGCATGCATTCATCCTGCCTAAGGTTTTTCCGTGGTTTTCCTAAGGCGCTAAGACAAATGTCGGGATGAGCCCTAAAAGAAATGGGCCACGGACCTGCACTCATATCCCCATGAATCTCCCTAATTAACAATGACATCTCTCCCCCCTCTTCGCAATTGAGCCATCATATAGCCAAATGGCTGGTCTCGAAATTGAGACAAATCAACAAGGCTCATGACCTCCTATATAATAGCCAAATTGGCTAGTCTCTTATATGAGACAACTCATCCTGCCTAAGGTATTCCGTGGTTTTCCTCAGGCGTAAGACAAATGACGGGATGAGCCCTATAAGAAATGGGCCACGGACCTATATGACCTTCCCCATATATATTCCGCCTTTATTATAAATTATGTATGCCCTAGTTCAGATAATATTAATAGTCTATTAAACATACGAGGTCACTCAATAAGTCGCAAATTGAAAGGACAGGGACCTCTCAAATTGCAGCTTAGATTTCACGGCGCTTCTTCCGACGGCCTTCACCTGCTTTGTCATCGAACAACAGATGACAGCGTCTTGCCATCCTAACGGCAAACACCAGCCAACTCCTCCTCGCCCCGTTCCGTGATCAATTGATCAATCTCAGCCACCCTCGCGTATGTGGTACCTAAGAGGTTACGTCCAATTTCGGCTTCCCCTTCAAAATTTTCTAGAGCTCCTTCAGGGGAGCAGCGTAACCCGGAGTGAGACTAGTGGCCAACAGGCTTGGAGCTCACATATTTAGTTTTGTACAGCCCCCAACCCCTTGCAAGGACGCGTTTTGCGTACCTTTTAAATTTTCCTCCCAATTCTCCTTCGATTTTTCGATTTTCGACATGCACGCAACTCCGTCGGCTACAGTTAAAACTCCAGTAATACTTAACCTGCAGCCTCCTGGGAAAAAGTATGGCCCCTACTCATAACTTTTCCATGGTATTTAACGTTGTGGTATTTTAAAATGTTTCCATGGTTTTTGTTTTTTAATATCGCAAAATATTTGCACGGTTTTTATTTTTTATAGTATCATAAACATTCCCTCCTCCTGGTTGAACTGAAAAGGAATACACGGAGACCTATCAAAGCACTGCGGCAAACAAACTGTTACAAATCATTATGTTGACGAAAACCACCAGACAGCTATCTTTTTATGTATCTGTTTTTAATGACACGTATTTATGCTATGAACTGTTGAATTAGTTACAAAGTTTTCACGATTATATAGAGGAAAATTATTAATGAAAAAAATATACTGACAAGCTATGGGCATTATTTGTAGTTTTTTTTAAAAAGATCCTGCAAGATTCCTTAGATTTGGCACCTACTATTATTCTAATTACTCTTTTTTGTACAGGGACATCATTTTATTTTTACTTCAATTTTTATTGTACCTGAGTTTTTGAATGTACTTCACTCCCACCCCTTCTACTAATGAAGTTCAACCGTCCTCCACACAGATCCAAGACCGCAAATACAGTCATAGTAGCCTTACTGTCATAGTAAACAGTACGTTCCAAAAATATGTTCGCGTTTTCCAGTGACGAAAGAGCTTTCAATATTGAATCATTTTCGCACAGGTACTGTCGTCCTTTTGCCTACGTCGTATCCCGGTTTCCCCCACCAGCTTTTATTCGCCAGCTAGTGGCTGGGCTGTCTTAGCTCTTTTCTGAGAACACTAATTTCTGTTAGGAATTTGACGTCTGCGTAATATTATACAACTGTTTAGATTAACTTAAATAAAAGGGCCTCGTTAAGTAATTAACTGTCACGTGATTTCCTCCCTTTCTACGACCCTACGACATAACCACTTGGACGGACAGTAGATAGCATGTCTGAGTAATTTTATCTTTTCGGATCGGGCAGAAGTGAAGATTGAATTTACAGTACGTAAGGTACTCTTTTATAGAGTAGGTACAGAATTATTTCAAAATGAGTTACTAGTACGAAGGACGAAACTGGTAATTGGGATTAGGTACAGTAGTCTGTAGTGCGTTAATATGCACATCAGAACTGAAGTCTGTATCGAAATGAACGGCCACCATTTTAAAAAATGTGTTTAAATATCCATATTATGATTATTTTTCAATTTAACTCCATTTTCCATATTGTACGCTAATGTGCTGTAGACAGTATAATATACACTGCATAATGAATACGTCCGCATGGACAGCTCAGTTCGTGAGTTAAAACACTCATTGTTAATACTGTACTGTATTTTGATTAAACAAAAACCTAATGAAAATGATCGAACTCAAAATCGCGATATTTACTAGTTTACCTAAATGGATGAACCACTTTTCTTCCCTCCTATACCTAGTAAAGTGATTTGTTTGTATATTACGCCAGTATCATCGAACTCCAGTCGTGGAAGGGGGTAACAAACGGCGTTGATCCAACGGTATAGCCAGGTTAATATTAAAAATGTTAGTAAAAATAAAATGATGTCCCTGTAGTAGGAATATATTGTTACTATCTGTGGAATTTCCCCAGAATATTATTCCAAAACTCATTACCGAGTGGAAGTATGCAAAGTATATTGTTTTTAAGGTATTGATATTTAAGATCTTCTGTATAGATCTAATAGTAAAACAAGCTGAATTTAGTTTGAGGGTAATTTCTTTAATATGATTTTTCCAGTTTAACATATCGATTTGTAAGCCAAGAAATTTGGGTGTTGTTGTTTCTATTAGAGATCTGTTGTTAATTATTGCGCTTGAAATTTGCGAAGTTGAATTTGGGCAGGATTTAAATTGAATTATGTTAGTTTTGTTACAATTTAATATTAATTTATTGGCTGAGAACCATCCACTTTGAGGAGAATTTCCTCTGTTGAAAATTGGAATATGTTGGAGTTATTGGCTATAATTACTATACTGATGTCATCTGTAAATAATATGGGATGACGTACATGTTTTATTAGAGGGGGATGATCATTATGATGATGATGATGATGGACGACTCTGAAAAGATCTGTATATTTTGTAATATATTAGAAAGAATTCCTCACATTTGAGGCACAGATGTATTAGAAGGTATGCAATCTGTTTACCTGTGTGTACTCGCAGATGAGAGATGAGACCTTCAGTGTTGCCCAGAACTTCCCCACAGAGTTCACACTTCACTGGTGGCTCGCATTCTCTCTTTGGCAGATTGTCTTTTTCGAGACTGCAATGTAAAAATAGAGCATTAAAAATGTTCAGCTGTAATTTCAGTTAGGTGAGGTCAAAACAGCATTGTTACAAAACTGAAAAACATTTTGCAATTTCGACTTCTTTCTGGATTCCTTTTGAAGCACTTACCATGTCATTAACTGACGGTCATTTGACGTCACTTCCTCCTCTTTGACTGCCATTTTGTTCCTCGACTTCTATAATGAAATAAGTAGGTGAATATCAGTGTTTGATATCGCAGTCCATCTAGTGTAGCAATAGTTCGTAGTGTACTTTTCAACAACAGACTATTTTTAATTTTATTGACATATTTAAACACAAGCAAGGTAATGTAATGCTAGAATAACCACAAGCCATTTATAACAAACGACAATAGAAACAGAATTACAATAATAGTTCACGGCCTACTGATATACCCAAAGATCATACACATGCGATATGACCTCAGATTTAAAACGTGTGTAAATAAACCTTACCAAAAAAAAAAAAAAAAAAGACTACCTCTCTGGTGTAGGGGTAGCATGCTGGTCTCTTACGCAGAGGGCCCGGGCTCGATTCCCTGTCAGGTTGAATTTCTTGGTTGAGGTTTTTCAGGGTTTTCCCTCAACCGTAAGGCAAATGCCAGAAAATTCGGCCTCATTCATCACCAAAATCATATTCATAACAAATCAGTAATACATATACAGTCGCCATCTAGTTCACAACAATAGAACCAGTCAACAATAGTACACACTCAATGCTGCCAACTCAGAATTCCATTTACCGCTGCACAAGCTTAAAAAACCCGCTAAACTGTAGTTAAAAAACTCCAGATTTTTCTTAACACATCACTTCCAAATTCGAAATACAAACTATACAGTTTTAGGAACTGGAAAATTTGATATAAATATAGATTCAATTCTGGAAAGTGTGTATCAATTTGTAGGTTCTATGTTGCATGCAAAATCGTCTTCATATTCGTACAAAGTTTTACGCGGCAAATTTCTTCAAAATTGAATGAAGTAGATAAAGAATATTATATAGGAACTTCTGAAATAATCACATTCACAATCACACCAGTCGGTTCGTAATCTGATTTCACACTGAGCTGGAGACGTGCCTGCTAACAACGAGTTTGGTTTTTAGTTTTAAGTATGTCCGTGTTACATAAACTATAATGCGGAATGATAAATTATATATCATAAATAAAAATAATAATTCAGTTCATTAACTATTTAATCATAAAAAATAGTTACAATGCATATATTAGATTAAGAGTTTAACCAATGCGGCATACCTTGTATACAAATAACAATGGATGAGGCAGGAAATGGACATGGTTGCACCAAACCGAGTTAACATAAAACGTTGATATTTTATACTCTCACAATGAAAAAGTGTGATAATACCATACTAATTCTAAATCTAATTTCTAATTCTAATTCTAATTTATTCACAATTTACTGTAAATTTGAAATGATACATATTATGAATTATTGATACCCGAAATGAGCATATGCTCGTGCTCGGGTACAGTCCAGTAGTCTACATAAATTTTACAGGGTTCAAATAATAATGCTGATGATAGAAATAATAGTAACAACAACAACAACAATAATAATAATAATAATAATAATAATAATAATAATAATAATAATAATAATAATAATAATATAACCGTGACGGAGATGATACAAAGATAGTAATACAAATTAATTCATTGGCTAAACTCCAGAACATGGATTGCACCCTTCCCCTCTACCCCCACCGCAACTACCGTGCAACTAGCTACTTTCCTTGCAGACTCCACCCTCTCTCGCGTTCTCACGCTTCATCTCGCTCCGTCCGAGACACGCGCCAGCTCGAAACATCATGGCGGCCACTGACGATCTCCGTAAACATCGCGCCGATGATCCGACGTGTAGCACATGATGAAAAAAGCGGGGTATCGGGGCTGCAAGCCCCGATGATGATCCGACGTGTAGCACATGATGAAAAAAGCGGGGTATCGGGGCTGCAAGCCCCGATGATGATCCGACGTGTAGCACATGACGAAAAAAGCGGGGTGTCGGGGCTGCAAGCCCCGATGATGATCCGACGTGTAGCACATGACGAAAAAAGCGGGGTGTCGGGGCTGCAAGCCCTGACGAGGGGTGTCGGGCACTGAAAAGTGCCTTTTGGAAAACATGATGCGCATTTGACAACCCATCACCAGTATCTGTGCGCGAAGTTAATTTCATGTCGCCACCACATTTAGGGCAAGTGTACGTACTTGCTAATAACCCTTTCTGCTGCAAAAACCGTATCAAATTACTGATATTGCTGCTAAAGTTATGCACGGCGAAAATATCGACGAATGATTCCATGTTCCTGGTAGAGTAACACAGTCGCACATCCAACCCTATCGCACGTCGGCACAAACTGTCGCCACGCCAAGATGTCCAGCGTCACCTGTTAATTTCGCCACCCCTTCTTTCTCTGATTGGCTTTTCGTGGCTTAAGTCCCGTTAACTCAACGCTCCTTTACTCACTCACCCGCCCGCCCGCCATCTAGTCGCATGAATTTACATTAATTTATGCACTTAAAATATAACTTAAAATCGCTTCATTATAACATATATATCCCTCAACATTATTACAAGCGAAAAAATATTGCTTTCATGATGATTTATCTTAAATACCATCTCGTCTACACACTAATTTATTCTTGATGATTGACACTTGCAACCCGCATGTTGCACTTTTTTTCTTCTTCGTGAACATATATACGAGTTCCGAATTTTTTCTACCAAGAACACGTG
Organism: Periplaneta americana; assembly: GCF_040183065.1. Taxonomy (NCBI): domain Eukaryota; kingdom Metazoa; phylum Arthropoda; class Insecta; order Blattodea; family Blattidae; genus Periplaneta; species Periplaneta americana. Next base: position 203,207,727 of record NC_091120.1, read on the forward strand.
TTCTCCAGAGAGACTACTGAGGATTCCGGCTGCTGAGGACTAGAGCATTCAACAATGAAGATGAACACATGAACACATGAAGAAGAATAACAACATATACAACAAGGACATAGAAGAACAGAATACCACCCCATGAAGAGATGAAGAGAGAGAGAAAGAGAAAGAGAGGAGAGAGAGATAGAGAGAAGGCAGGAGGGAAAGGAAGAGGGAAATTACCCTCCAGCAGGTAATTTTTTCCCTCCACAGCTTATGTTGGCATGCCCCCCCCCCACCCTTCATTACCCATAATTCCCACCGTCCCCTAGTGACTTGCGGAGGGGATGGAAGGTGCAATCCATGTTCTAGAGTTTAACCAATTCATTAATAATAATAATTATAATAATAATATTAATAATAATAATAATAATAATAAAACAAAAATATTTACAATAAAATAAATACTAAGACGGATAAAATGAAATATAAAACCACTAGCGAGAGTTAACACAACTTAAATAAGCATATAATAGCCAGGAAAAAAATGACGAACTCGAAAATCAACAGTAAAGTTCGTTGTAACGCAGACGACAGCAACCGCCGTATTGACATTGTGTTGTGCATTAATGGTAGTAGGGGGGAGCTGAAAGTCTACGTAACTGCCGTTCTCTTCGAATCTTCTCATACAATCATGGGAAGTTAATGGCTTAAACCCTGGTTTATGATTAACTAACATTGTTGTCCGCAAGTACATATAAAAACAATTATAACATCTTTACAGAAAAGAAAACTTTAAAATATCATTTCCCTCTGCCAGAATCATAAAAAGACGCTAAATAAATAGCTAGCCGCTGAAGGTAAAATTCTGTAGCTGACCAAAGTCCTGAAAACACCAGATTTAGCTACAAAACCGCTGACTTGGCAACACTGGTACACAGGCCTTCGGATTTCAGCCAAAAAGATTAACTCGCGATATGACCAAAGAGTGTAAATAACAGCGAGGGGGGGGGGGGAAGGAAAAAAAGGGGGAAAAAAACCGCTGAGCAATTCTATAACAGGAACTTCAGTCATATCAGGCAAACAACAGATTTGTTTTCTAGTACACATAGTAATAACACACACTGACTTTCTACTAAATTAATGGAGCAGTGTACCTCAAAGACTTCACTGCAGCCTTCATCTCACTATTGCAGATGATAGATGAAATGAGGGGAAGGTAGAGAATGTTGATGCAATGATAGAGGGAAACGGGAGTACCCCGAGAAAAAAACACCCATCAACGTATGTTTCATAATTTCATAACGACCAGGGGACTATTTCACAATGTTTACAATTCTTGTAAATTGTTTATTTTGTTTGTGAATTGTAAAACTTGTGTTTCACAACCTGAATTTGTAAAGTTGAACTTTACAATGAAAGACGAATCTTTACAAATGAAATTTTGCGTACTTTACAAGTGTTTTGTTTGACAATCACGGAGTGATTTTACAAATGTGTAGATTTTACTTGTAAAATTAGCACATTTTCTACAGTTGTCTTTAGGTGTATGAAGTTTGAAAATGCAATAGATTACGCATAAAGGAAATAAATACGTGTTTATTAAATTTATTTATTATCTTTGTAAAAACTGCAATTTTATTCTCATTAGTAACTAGAAAGATGTCATGTTAAACATAAATCGTAGATCAGTCAACGCATTATTCCAATAATCTAATAGATCAACCACTTCATAAAATTCCAACGTTGCCGATATTGCGAAGTCTGGATATTTTAAAATGTTTCTTGGCGATATTTATAAAGGGTGCGGCAAAACATCCTCCCTAATTTAAAGTTTAAATAAAGAACAGATGGATCAAAATAAGGAAACTGTATATTAATACATATGAATTGTATCTAAACAGTGGGAAATTTAGGTTTACATGCGTTGCCATAGCGATATCAAATGACATGCGCAAAACAACAAAAATTGAATAGGACATTGAATACACGGAATTGACATTCAATTACTGCAAATTGTAATCTGTAACGAATTCCAACTATGCCGTGGACGGCTGAAGAACGTGGTTACGCTATGGTATCGTTTCTGGTAAGTGGTAATTCCGTTGTCGCTACTCAGATGTTTCCCGGACGCTTAATTTCTTCACGTGGCGACGTCCCCTGGCCAGCACGATCACAAGACCTTACACCCTGCGATTTTTTTCTATGGGGGCAACTTAATGCTGAGGTGTTCAAGCATCGGCCGAGGACTTTGCCAGACCTAAGAAATGCAATACAGGAAGAAATTGGCCTTATTCCTCAAGAAATGCTAATTTAGAGTGATTCAGAATTTCCGAAGTCGCATTCAACAATGCATTCATTGATAGTGAAGGACACCACTTGAGAGACACGTTATTCAAAAAATGAAAAATTCCCACTGTTAAGATCTCATTAATATTAATAAAGTTTCCTTATTTTCATCATCTGTTTTTTATTTAAACTTTAAATTAGGGAGGATGTTTTGCCGCACGCTTTATCATATATTGTTTAGCGAGGCTATATTATAATGTATTTCAAGATAAAATATAAACATATCCATTGATAGTGATAAAAATACAACTTTAGCTCTTCTCCTTAGCGATTTTTCGTAAGTTGTCGTTGGCGACATTGCACAATGAGAACTCCTATTTCTAAATTTCTTTAGCTGAATTTCTAAAGCTTCTTAAACTTTACAAATTAGTGAGATTGTATTGTGAAATAGAATTTACAAGCGTTTGTAATCTTTTACTTGTGGTTTGTAAATTGTTAATTTGTAATTTGTTAACATTGCGAAATGGGGCAGAACGGAGATCGAGCCCGGGTCTTCTAGATGGAAGACCGAGAATAGACGCGGCTTTGAAAAATAATAGATGCGCTACCACAATAAAATTGTATTCTCTATAGACAGAACTACTGTACAACAGGTTTGGTATTGAGGTTTTGAACTAGCTCGAACCTCAGTGCTGTGGAGTTCTGTGCCCTGTTTGCAGAATGAGATCGGTAATGGATCAGCGTCCTTGTTGTCCTCGATGGCTTCCACCAGCACGAACTCCGACTGAGAGTCAGACTCCACTTTGACTGCGCCCTCCACGTCTGCAAAGGCATTACAAATCGTATCATAAATATCTGTTTTTATGTTTAAGAAGCGAGTAGCTACTACTGATACATGAATTTGGAAGATGTTTCGTAGATCATTGCATTTCGAGATTTGTATATATAATTTTTTTTGTTTATTATTTTTTTTTCGTTTTTTTTTTGTTTTTTTTTTTTTGTTTTTATTTTTTCAGAAAATGATTCTCTAATAATTATTTCTGTCATTTTCTATAAATATTCTTTTAATTATGTTCGTTTAATTAATTAATTTATTTATTTATGTCTATAACAGTGCAAAGCTCCAATTCCAATAGAAAGTACAAATATTTGCTTAGAACATAAAATTGGAGATAACATGGAAAAAGAGATAAAACAGATACAAATTCAAGGTACCGGCACAACTGTAAATACAAATGAAAAAAAAAAACGAGAAATACATACTGGTACGTCAATAAAAGACACAGATATGGATATAAATGAAAAATACTTACTTACTTACTTACTGGCTTTTAAGGAACCCGGAGGTTCATTGCCGCCCTCACATAAGCCCGCCATTGGTCCCTATCCTGTGCAAGATTAATCCATCCTCTATCATCATATCCCACCTCCCTCAAATCCATTTTAATATCTTCCCATCTACGTCTCGGCCTCCTTAAAGGTCTTTTTCCCTCCGGCCTCCCAACTAACACTCCAAATGCATTTCTGGATTCGCCCAGACGTGCTACATGCCCTGTCCATCTCAAACGTCTGGATTTAATGTTCCTAATTATGTCAGGTGAAGAATACAATGCGTGCAGTTCTGTGTTCTGTAACTTTCTCCATTCTCCTGTAACTTCATCCCTCTTAGCCCCAAATATTTTCCTAAGCACCTTATTCTCAAACACCCTTATGTTCCTCTCTCGAAGTGAGAGTCCAAGTTTCACAACCATAAAGGACAACTGGTAATATAACTGTTTTATAAATTCTAACTTTCAGATTTTTTGACAGCAGACTGCATGATAAAAGCTTCTCAACCGAATAATAACAGGCATTTCCCATATTTATTCTGCGTTTAATTTCCTCCCGAGTATCATTTATATTTGTTACTGTTGCTCCCAGGTATTTGAATTTTTCCACCTCTTCAAAGGATAAATTTCCAATTTTTATATTTCCATTTCGTACAATATTCTCGTCACGAGACATAATCATATACTTTGTCTTTTCGGGATTTACTTCCAAACCTATTTCTTTACTTCCTTCAAGTAAAATTCCCGTATTTTCCCTAATTGTTTTTGGATTTTCTCCTAACATATTCACGTCATCCGCATAGACAAGAAGCTGATGTAACCCGTTCAATTCCAAACCCTCTCTGTTATCCTGAACTTTCCTAATGGCATACTCTAGAGCAAAGTTAAAAAGTAAAGGTGATAGTGCATCTCCTTGCTTTAGCCCGCAGTGAATTGGAAATGCATCAGAAACTGG